>NC_141067.1:44272020-44439520 GCF_041138505.1 Cibotium barometz | reverse complement strand
GCCAGTCAGCACTAGCCAATGTTAAGCAGATACATGTGCGCATCATAGCCACTCAGTTAGTGTCCAATGTAATATTAGCAACTTCTTTAATGAACATGTATGGCAAATGCGGAAGCCTAGAGGATGCACTTAGAATGTTGGATTGTATTCTCAACAAAAATGTCGTTGTGTGGAGTGCTATCATTGCTGTGCTCACCCAGCATGGACTGGGCCAACAGGCCCTTCAATCGTTTCATCGCATGCAAGAAGAAGGAATACTGCCCAATGAAGTGACTTTTGCAAGCTCTATTGATGCATGTGCAATTCAAAGGATGCTAGCTAGAGGCAAACAGATACATGCCTGCTTAGTAGGCAACAGATCTGTGTCAAACCTGACTGTGATAACGGCACTAGTCAACTTGTATGGAAAGTTTGGCAATCTAGACCATGCAAGAAAGCTGTTTGAAGCAGCACATGAGCAGGATGTGGTGTTATGGACTGCCATGATATCAGCTTATGCTGTGCATGGTCAGGGAAAGGTGGCTGTGCAACTCTTCAATCAAATGCAAGAGGAAGGAGTGCCACCAAATAAAATCACCTTTATTTGCATTCTTGATGCATGTTCAAGTCTCTCAGCCTTAGCTATTGGCAAACATATTCATGCATGCATTGGGGACAAGGAAGTTGCTTCCAAAGTTGACATGGGCACTGCTCTTGTTAACATGTACGCCAAGTGTGGTAGCCTAGCATATGCACGTAGGGTGTTTGATGCAATAAGTTTCAAGGACACCATGTCATGGACTGCCATTATCTCAGCATATGCACATAATGGCGATGATAGGAATGCACTTGAAGTCTTTGAGAAAATGGTCGAACAAAGGGTGATGCCAGACAGCGTTACCTTTCTCAGCATTGTGTCTGCATGCAGTCATTCTGGTCTTGTGGATCTGGGGATTCGTTTTTTTATTTCTATGAAGCGAGATTTTGGCCTCACACCACTTGCTAGCCATTATGATTGTGTTATTGACCTACTTGGGAGAGCTGGTCAGTTGCACAAGGCGGAGCATTTGGTAAATAACTTGCCGGTAGAACCTACTGGGGTTTCATGGACTACCTTGCTTGGGGCTTGCAGAAACCCGATTGACATAGATCGTGGTGAACGATTGGCACAATGCATGTTTGACTTGGAGCCAGAGGCTGCTGCACCATACGTAACATTATCAAACATGTACGCTGCAGCAGGCAAAGTTGACTACTCTATCTCACAAGTCTGTCAAGCTGGGGAGTGATTGTGAACTGAGGGAATTAAAGGAGGTTAAGATGGACCGTGAAAATAACTGATTCAGTACAGCTTATCTGTGTTTTGTGTACCTCTATGTTACGTGCACAGCCATGGACATGACTAACCTCAGATCTAATCCCTGATTTAGGCAGCAGTTTAGGAATAACTATAGGGCACTAGCAGGCTCGGACAAGCACAGAAGAAGCCCTACATGGTCGAAGGAGCAGTCGGCCAGGTGGACAAAGCAACCAGATAAAGTCAGCAGCATTTAATGATTAGTTGGTTTGTCCTCTGCTGGCCAACAGCAGTCAGCATATAAGGCTAGGCCAGCATAAGACATGGAGGATCCGACCCCATCTTGGGGGCAGGTCATAGTTCATCTCCAGTCAGTCATTAGGCAGTCCAATAAGTTAGAATTCTTTCCTCTTTTTGGGAGGCCAAAGGCCATAGAAGTTGTACAACATCTACAACTTTTTGTACCATATCAATATACTGAAATTACAGTTCATCTCTCTAGTTATTCATTGCATGTTCCTAATCAGTAGGCTTAGGACTGGATCCGCGTAGCGGTGTATGCAACACTTGCAAAGTGCTTAGTCAACAGATGAAGCAGGGAATACAACATGGATTGATAACATGCTAACGCAGCAATGTTACGAATCATGGAGTACAGTGTCAGTTTTTGCAAGCAGGACAAAGTCCTCAAGAAGCAGCCAGGTTGTAGTTCTCTTCAAGAAAAGAAGTAAACAAGAACACAAGAAGCAAACAGTTGCATCCTTGACCTGTTGGGAGAGCTAGTTAGATCAACAAGGATGAGAATATTCACTGTGCACTTTGAGGAAAGGGGCTGGGAATGGAGCAAACTTCTCCAATCCTCTTCTGTGAGGTTGCAAGCTCTGCTGCAAATTGGAGTATTAGAGATTGTTTGCAAAATTGCTGGCTTAGGCTGCTCTTCGAGCCTGGGTTTCAGGATGGTTTTGTGCAGGCGGGTTTCTTCAAGTGCTGAATGTTCTATTGAACATTTTGAAAAGAAATTTGTCAGCTGGTATGGAAGACGTCATAAATACCCCTTTTAATTTTTTCCTTGGGCAGCCTGGCTGTCTAACTCTGGTATATATATATGTCTACGTTGGTCCTCTGAGCATGCTGCATTATTGCACCCCTTGTTTGGGTGGAAACTTGCCTCTCGTTGCTGCTGGTCTTGATTCCATATTTTAGCTTGCCTTAGTTTGCTCTTTTGGGCCTTGGCTTTCCTGCCCCACACTCTTATAGGTCCATGTGCATTCCCATTCACGATCCTGTAGCCTTGTTCGTCCCTTTTTCAATCAGGGCTAGTCTCAATGTTGTGCAAGATCCTAACCCTATCTTTGTCATGAGCATAACACATGCATCGGAGTAGCAGGGACTGATGACTCTTAACATTTTCTCATCCTTACATTGGAACAAGTGTGGGTATGAAATTCCCTTGTGCCAATTGATTATGGAACTCTCAGTGTGGCATGTGAACTTTTGGCATCTTTATCTGATGAGTTTTCAATACCTGCTGCTCTTTTTGTAACCATCCACAATTTTGAGAATGTATGAGTGTTCTCGCTACTGGTATTTTGTAGTGAACCTTCAATGGTACTGTTACATGATGAAGCTTAATGGAACTTTTTTACTTGATTAGCAGAGAACATCTCGACAGAGTTTAAGATGTGTGGACATCCCTAGGTGTGAAGGGGGGAACTAGAAACATTAAACTTTAATGTTTATTAAAGTTTGCCCCTAGGCCTTAGTGGCCCTAGGAACTTATTAAAGTTTGGGGCCCTAGGGATTAATTTGGGGGAGGAGTGTTTCTCTCTCCTCTCTCTCTCTCTTCCCTTTTGGGAGTCGTGGAGCAAAAGTGGACACACAATCGTGAAAAGCACAGGGAAGAAGGAGGCGGCTGCTGTATCTGTGCTGTAGCTGCTGTTTTTCTGTGAGCTGTGTGTTGAAGAAGGCCGTACAACAGCCGTACAACCCTGTACGATTGCAGGTACTGCTGTGGACAGAGAGGCGCAGAGCTGTGGGACAGACAGGTGGCTGCGACTGTTGAATCCAGGCTGTACAGTGTTGTACGACTGCAAGTACAGCTCTGTACTTTCTGCAGGTACACTGTACGGCCAGTTCTGGGGCAAGTACAAGAGCTGGGCAACACTGTTGCAGACAGCGCAGGCGACCAGTAGCAAAATTCAGCAGGCGGCTACTTCTGGTTCTCTGCAGAAACAGCCCGTACCGTCAAGTACAAGCAAGTACCGTCAAGTACAAGCTAGTACAGTCAAGAACAAGCAAGTACAATGCTGTTTTTCAGATCTGTACATTCAAAGTCAGCATAGAGGTGAACACAAGGAGGAGGGTACAGACAAGTACATGCACATATGTGAAGCAGGGTTGTTGATACAAGTGCCTGCAAGTACAGATTGGTACCGTTGCTTCCTCCAGTGCTGTTTCACGAGCTGAATTTGGTAAGCTCCGTTTCTGTTCATCTATCTCTCTTTCTACTGCTTGATGTCTGTTGCAGATATGAGTTATCTGGCCCCTTGTGAGAGGAGGGGTATGGCAGATTGACAAGGGTTGAGACAGAGTTTGGACAGCACATGTATGTATGAGCTGAGATGATGTATCATGCACTTGAGTTATGCCAGATGTATGCTCATGGCTGCCCTGCTTAGTGGTCTTGGCTGATTAGAGGGAGGCACACTGTGTTATTGTGGAACACAGATCTGTGTGCATAGATCCTCTGTGCTAAGAGGCATTGTGGGACGTCAGATTGGACATACAGGTGTAAACTCTTGGCTGATTTTTGTTGTACTCAGCCATTCATATTATTTTAATTGAATAAAGAAATACCGCAAGGGGCGCCAAGCTTTGGGGCCAACAGGTGTCGCTGTGTTTTCAGATTTGGGCACTCTAGCTCCAATCTGTTTTGTTTTCACATCTAGACTACAAGTGGACGGGTGACTGCTAGTCTACCGCACTCTGGTTTCTATTAGAGGCCGGTTTCAAGGTTCCGTTGCCGGGACCAATCATCAACTTTCTGAAGGGGGTGAGCTCGTGGTTGCTTTGAAGAAAGCCATCGCTGAAAATTCAGCGATCATGTCTGATACAGAGGAAGAGTACTTCTATCATGAAGAAGAAGAGCAAGAGACTTCTCCTGAAAGAGATGTATCTGAGGATATTTTTGCAGGAGAACAGGCTGCAGATGTTGAGCCTTATGAGGATGTAACACAGCCAGAAGATGTGCATGGTAAAGAGGATGATGATGCTCGGTTCAAAGATCGCTTGGCTAGTGTTATGGATACTTTTATGCAGCTCACACAGAGCGAGAGATTTGCTGAATTTATGAGATCTCGCACAGAGCCCCGCACAGAGCCCCAGAAAAAGAAGAAGAAGGTTCGTTCAAAGAATCTTCCTCAGGGTCATAGTGGTGCCATCCCACAGGAACCATCTTTTGGCCAGTTTCCGAATATGCAGCATGCTTATGGTGCAAACTCTCAGAGTTCCTTCTATGGACAGCCACCTATTCCTCAGCAGAATATGCATCCAGGTTATTTTGGTGGTGGCTCGGTGTTCCAATCCATGACTGGGGGTTATCCTCAGGGAGGCATGGGTATGTATGGGCCTTTTGGAGCCAATTTTCAGCCTGGCATGCAGGGGAATATGTATGGTGGTATGCAGTCCGGTATGGCTGGAAATATGTTTGCAGGCATGCAACCTGGGATGCAAGGCAATATGTTTGGTGGTATGCAGCCAGGTATGCATAATGGAATGTATGGAAACATGGTTGGAATGTATGGTATGCCTGGCATGGGAATGGGAAATGTTGACCCAATGATGGGTATGAATGTTGGGGGCAGCAATCTTGCGAAGCCACTTCCATATGACAATCTAACGCCTATGGGAAAGGCGAAGGATTACAAGGAAGGGGGAGCTGCAGTGAAGTTTGACACTTTCAGTGGGGCCAAGGATAAATTGAAGGCACTTACCTTTTTACAGCAGTTTGATGCTGCTTTTTCTGGTGGAAATTACACAGAGTCCTCTAAGGTGAGGAAAGCTGCCACTTTTCTCAAGGGCAATGCTTTGCAGTGGTGGTCTACTCTTCTTTTGCAGGGCATAGCACCCACCACATGGATCTAATTCAGACAGGTTTTCTCTTCCGTATGGCTCACATCTACATTTGAGGTGGATGTTATGACCGCATGGCACAAGCTGGATGCTTCAAAGTGTGATAGTTTGGAGGATTATAACAAGAAGTTTTGGGAAGCTCTACTCCCAGTGACTTCTTATCGTGCCGTGCCATTATCTGAGCAGGTTGAGAAATATTGTTGTGGACTGCCGAAGAACGAGATTATTGTATAAAGACAAGAGTAACGAACATGTCACAGATGATTGAAAATGCTATGACAGCTAATGCGTTACTCACAGGTGGTTCATCTGGATTTAAAGGCAGTAAGAAATTGGGCAAGAAAGCTGAAAAATTTGGGCATGCTTCTCGTGATGCTAAAGGGTCTTCAGAGACAAAGTATAAGAAGTTGCCAATGCCCAAAAGGACTTCTGAGGAAAGACAGGCTTTGAGAGATGCTCAAAAGTGTTTCTACTGCACTGAAGAGGGGCATATGTCATTCAATTGTCCCAAAAGAACGTCCAAAAAGGATCCTGACAATAAAGGAGAGCCCAAGCCAAAGAAACCAAAGCCTTCTGCAGGCTTAGTTCCTGATCTTGTGGGGGAGCAGCTAGGTGGTGAAGCTACAGAGTTGTGCAGGGCATGGGGCAAAGTGAGAGATCAGAATGCTTTGATCTTCTTTGACACAGGTGCTAGAGCCAACTTCATTTCACCAGATTTGGCTGGCCGATTGGGGATTCGCGCAGAGGAGACGGGGCCGTTACATGAGGCAAATATGGCTTGTCCAGGGTATGCAGAACCCGTCACTCCTATCATTGGGAAGCTTCGGCTTCATTTGCAGGGTTATGTGGACAGCAAAGAGTTCTTCATCATGCCTTTGGATGGCTGTGATGTTTTGTTGGGGATGCCATGGTGCCACAGGGTACATGCGGTGGTGGATACTTACAATAGGAAAATTACTCTGACTCATAGAGGGAAAGAGCATGTATTGGATGTAAAACTCAAAGGGGAATCTGTTCCTATTGTATCCGCTTCGACGATTTCATCAGTAATGAAAAAGCATCTTTCCGCGTACTTGATTTATGTAAAGGATGCACAGGATGATGAGTCTAAGTCTAATTTGTCAATGTTAGATAAGGACAGGGCTGATTTCTTAAGTGGGTTTCAAGACTGTTTTTCCGAGTCATTACCAGGAGAATTACCTCCTGAGAGGCCAGAAGATCATGCCATAGATCTGATTCCTGGTAGTACTCCACCGAATAGACCGCCGTACCGTGTTAGTGCAGCCCAACAGGAAGAGATTATGAGTCAGGTGCAGGAGCTATTGAATAAGGGGTTGATTCAGCCTAGCTCATCACCCTTTTGCTCACCTGTGCTCTTAGTGCAGAAGAAGGATGGTTCTTGGCACATGTGTATTGATTACAGGGCGCTGAACAAGAATACCATCAAGAATCGATTCCCCATACCGAGGATCGATGACATCTTGGACCGCTTACAGGGCTCCACAGTTTTTAGTCGTATTGACTTGAAAAGCGGGTATCATCAGATACGAATTAGACCCGAGGATGTGCATAAGACAGCATTCCGAACCACGTTTGGGTTGTATGAGTTCTTGGTTATGCCCTTTGGTTTGACAAATGCGCCTGCCACATTTAACAGAATGATGGACAGGATTTTCAGGCCTCATAGAGAGTTTGTGGGCACATTCTTTGATGATATGATTGTGCATTCACGAACTGAGGAAGAGCATAGAAGGCATTTGGCCATTGTGTTTGCAGAACTCAGAAACCATAGATTGGTGGTTAATGGCAAGAAGAGTGAGTTTTTCTTGCAGGAGATACATTTCTTGGGGCATATTGTGTCTGGTCATGGAGTCCGTATGGATCCAGCCAAGGTAGAAGCAATACTTAATTGGCCAGCTTTGAGGACCGTGCATGATGTACGCAGCTTTCTAGGATTGTGTTCCTATTACAGGCGTTACATACGGCACTTTGCAGAAATTGCTTCGCCTCTTCATGCTTTGACGAAGAAAGCAACTCCGTTTAGATGGGCTGATCGGGAAATTATAGCATTCAAAAAGCTCAAAGAAAAGCTTACTTCGGACCCAGTATTGGTGTTACCGGACCTCCGAAAGGCTTTTGTTGTCCAGTGTGATGCATGTGGAAGTAGCATTGGTGCAGTTCTCATGCAAGAGGGACATGTGATAGCCTATGAGAGTAGAGTTTTGCAAGATGCTGAGAAGCATTTACAGGTGTATGAGAAAGAGATGTTGGCTGTAATTCACGCTCTTTCTACATGGAAACACTACTTGCTTGGGGCTGATTTCACTGTGCAGACAGATCATCAGACCTTGCGTTCTTTCCTCACGCAGACTAAGCTTTCAGAGAAGCATATGCGTTGGGCAAACTTTTTGTCAATGTTTCACTTTCAGATTGTGCATGTGGAAGGCAAAAAGAATGTAGTGGCAGATGCTTTGTCACGCAAGCCACAGGTCTCTGCAGTTTCACTTGCTTATCATCATGAGCTTGATGAAATGAAAGAGCAGTATGCCCATGATGAGGATTTTGAAAGGTTGTATGATCAGATGTCTGAGGGTCAGCGGCATGAGCATTACACTCTCAGAGATGGGTTTTTATTAATGCATGGCAGACTGTGTGTTACCAGGCCATTGCGACTCAAGGTTATGATTGAAAGTCATGCTCCACCGTATGCAGGTCATAGAGGTATTGACGCCACGGTCAAAGCAGTGGAGACCCCTGAGTGTGTGCTTCATCCAATATTGTGACGAATTCGTCTTTCTGCACGCATCTCCTTAAGAAAATGTCCTTACCTACCTTTTATAGTTCTCCAGCAATTAATTAATAAGGTGCAACCAGCTTAATAAGCTGACACATTTTAACTTTGTTCAAGGGTTGTCCTGTGGAAAACCATAAGCTAGATAATTTGATATTTCTTCGCTCCATTCGGGCACCATGTCTAGTTTGAACAAACAAGCCTCAAGGAGGTCATCATCAACACCAGTTGCCGGTTCCCCATTTGGAATTCTCGACATATGATCGGCCAACACATGTGTTCCCTTTCTCACCATATAATCATGAAGTAAAATTCCAATAGTAATAACAACCAGTGTGTGATTCTTCCCGTGGTGCAAGGCATGTTCACCAAGTATAATAAAGCCTAATGATTCACAAAGAATACAAATTTGTTGGGGCCAATAGGTAATGTCAATACTTCTTGACAGTATAAACCATGGTCAACCCTTCTCGTTCTGTCGTGGTATAATTCATCTCTGCATCATTCAATTGGCGACTAGCAAAGCAGACTGGGTAGTCCAATTTGAACTCACCAGGATGTGCCAATACATATCTAATAGCAAAGTTTGATGCATTGATGTGCACATGAAATATAAGGTCCCAATTAGGTGGTCTCAGAATTGGCGCACTGGCAAGTTCTTGCTTCAATCTATCATATGCTTCCTGGCATTCTAGTCTATTCAAAGATAATGAGTAACTTATATATACTGGTTTGGTAATTTCAGCATAAAATATTATGAAGCGGCGATAATACCCAACGTGGTCCATAAATTCTTGCACACCTTTGTAATTAGTGGGTGGGGGCAATTCCAAGATCAAGCTGACCTGATGTCGTCAGTGGATATACCATTCTTAGAGATAATGTGTCCCAATATCACACTGTGTTTGACCCAAAATCGGCATTTTAAAGGGTTTAAGGATATACAATACAATCGACATCGCTCAAACACTTTTCTCAAGTAAGCCAAATGGTGTGTCCATCGAGAGTGTGCACACAGATCATCAATGAATACCTCCAACCACTTTTGCAAAGTAGTCCTTGAAGGCTGTGCACATTAATCGTTGGAATGTTTTTGGGAAATTAGTGAGACCGAAAGGCATGACTTTGTAAGTAAACATCCCCCACATTGTATTGAAGGTTATCTTATGCTGGTTTTCGGGCACTATAGACACTTGACTGTAGCCTGAAAATCCGTCTAAGAAGTTGTAAACTTCTTCACCAGCTACTCTCTCCAAAATGTGTTCCGTATAAAGCATTGGGTAATGGTTCTTCCTAGTAGCTATATTTACCTTTTTGAGATCGACACAGACCCTAAGTTTCCCATTCTTCTTTGGCAGTATTTACGATTGGTGACAACCAATCCGTATGTTCTATCTCATAGATGAAATCTGCAGCAATGAGTTTATGAATTTCTTCTACAATTGTCGCATATTTAGGATTCATCTGGTATGGTTTTTGCCTGGTTGTTCTTGATCCGTTCCATGATTGGGATCGTATGTTGCACCACTTTAGGTGGTGCACTCTTCATCTCTTTGTAGTTCCAGGCGAAACAATCCTTAAACTCTTTAAGGAGAGCAACAAGCTCCTTTTCTTCAGTCGGAGTCATGTCCTTATATATACAGATTTGGTTTCCTCCCTTGGTTTTGTAATATCAATTTCCCTGACTTCAGCTAGGCCATTATATGATCTGGATAACCCATCTTCCTTAACTCTTTTTTTCGTCAATCATACCACCTTTCGTTTGTCAATTGTGTATGTTTTGAGATGGTCTGGTACGGAAAGTAGGTCTGGTTTATCCTCATTCTCAATTTTTGTTTTAGCCATCACCTTCTTAGCCTTTTGCTCGGCTTCTGCCAAAGCTTTGTTTCATTTTCGGCACCCAGCTTTCATAAGCTTAGGCGTTTTTGGTTTTCGAAGGGTGACTTCCTCCCTATGTTTCCCTTCAAGGGATATCTACTCAATTCCTCGCCCCAATTATTAGAAAACTCATCATGTACCTTAGTAGCTTTGAGGTATCTCAACCATTGGGCATCCGTAGGTTTTCTTCATAGCAGGGCATTTCGTCGAGCGATATATTGTTTCTGCTTTCACCATCTTCTAAGGCGTTGGGCATTGGTACAGCCTTGTGATCTAGTATCTTCTATGCTAGAAACTTCCTCCTCCGATTCCTCATCAATGGGTTGCCAATTAACCATACAGATAGAGGTAGTGGGAACAGTACCAGATTCCACATGTTAGGTTCCTCAGGGTTGCATCACATCTATGGTGGCTAGCACATGCATCCATTTTTCACTGAAATTCAGAGGAGGAAGTGATGCTATATACATTTTCGCTTTCTCTTCCTCTTTGGAAATTTTCACCGTGGGTTGGCATATTTGTACGGGTGTGGCTTGCTCGATTGTGACCGAATCATTACCAAACAGTTGCCTTTCCATGGGGTGTGCTTTCCATGTTCACAGATCTATCTTTAGAATTTGCGAATCCCTTCGAACATACACATGGTCTAATGCCCAATTGTGCACCAATTTGGATTCCCTCATGAAGGGTCTCCCTAATATTATGTCATATGCCTCTGGTTGGTGTAGAAATTCCATTACCACAAATGTATGATAGTAGCGAAACGTAAAGAGTTTGAGTCGCACATTCTCTAAAAGCCCAATGGGTCTTGAAAATGTTTCGTTTGCTATTTTAACGATAAAATCTACTCTTTTCAGATCGATTTTTCTCCAATTTTCCTAACATCATTTTGTGATGATGTTGACCCCCGCCCCACCATCTAGGATAGCTAGTGCTTGGTATCCGTTATGATGAATTGGGATTGTAGCATTAGTGTCGTCACTTTCGTAATAATGCCCCAATTGATTAACCGGTATTTTGACGACTCTGGTTCTTTCCCTTGCGCGTTTTAATGTTCTTTTTTCTAGAGGTGACTAAATCTCCTCTGTAGTGTTGGTTGCCGCCCTCTACCCATTCTTTTATGTCTGCCCACAATGTTGGTGAATTGCGTAGCAGTTGTCCCAATGGCATTTTCATGTAAGTGGATAGTACAGCTGCGAGACTCCCTATGTCTCTGGGCTCTCTAGCAATTGAGGGTTCCTTCCATTTGTGCGTCTCATATCCATCCCTAGGGAATGAATGAATGGACTCATCCTGCGCAACCTCCTCAAACATTCTTGACATCATGTTTCCTTGAGATCCCTCTTCCGACTCTTCTGGAATTGGAGTAGGTACATTCAATTCCCTTTCCTTTGTTGGTTCGTTTCTTGGATACATTCCTAGCTCGGTTAGCCCGTAATTTAGCTTCGTGAAGTTGTTGACACTCTTCTACTAGGGCCTTGGCTTCTTCAAGCTTCCTTATCTCTTCTTCAGTATTTGGGTATTCACCTGACTTTTTTAGGGGTTGATGGTCTTTCCCCTTGCACTACGTGGTCAGGCTCATTTGGTTTGAGTGCTTGATCCCTCTTTTCTCTTGATTGAGTGGATCTGGTGTCGATCATATCTTCTTCTGATCCATCTTGAATTGTGACTTTGGTGTCATCTTTATCCACTTTTTTTACCCTCCTTCTCCTACCAATTCTAGAAGTCGTTGCATCTGCTGGGTTCTTCCCTTTGTCCCCTAATTAGGCTTGGGCTCGTGTCAGGACATTCAATGGCATGATGTTACCAAGTTGCAGACTTATGGTCCAGATGGTGGCCTGGTTAGAAGTGGAAGTCAAACCACTTGTGCGGTATGGATAATCTTTGATCAAATGGTCAATCCCACATTTAGTACAAGTAAGTACTAGCATGTCATTGGGTGGTGCAGTCAATTGTTGAGGTTGATGCATATGAACCACATTCTTGTTATTACGACATTCAACGATTCGATGTGGTCCATCGCAACCGAAACATTATAGCGGTCCTCTCCTCATATTTGCATTTATGTCTTTACCTTTCCACTGTGCTGTGGTTTGAAACACAGGTACTGGCGTGTTATTTTGTAGGACATAAAATTTCGGTGCAATCTCCACAGGTTCCTCATATTACTCACCTTGATTTCTACTTCATGCACCATATCCATATCCTTTGATGGCTCTTCAATAAATACTTGGTTGATTTTAGCCTATGGTGATTGTGGTGGTAGAACACGTCACAGCGGTAGAGGTGAAGTGTCATGTATTCAAAACATCCCCCTATATAAATAGGAAGGGTTTGGTTGTCTTGCACCTGCACTGATTTGCACGGGTGGTGCTGGTAAGACTAGTGGGGCTCTAGGTGCCGACAGTTGTGCTACGGTTTGGAACCTTGGATATCTGCACATGGAGGTGTCATGATTCCCTAATTTTACACAATGCACACAATAGAGTAATGGCCTTACTCTTAACTGTTGGCATTCAGTGGTAGTGTGGTTTAATATGCACATAGAACACCACACCAAATCTCTACGAGGGTAAAGATGGGTTTGCCCATGCCCAAATGTTTCTCTTCCATCCTTCACCTTCAATTTTTCCTATATGGCATTACTGAGTTCGTCCACACAGTCATGTTCCCAACTTGCTTGCTCCGAGTTCCAATCTCTTGTTGACTTGAAACTCGTGAAGTCATTGCTGCTGAAGATATTTTGACTTTTGGTTGTGGCAATTCCAACATATTGTCTTCATATTCAATTGTCAGCTTACAACATGCATCCAGAGTAGCCCGTCGGGCTAATACTAGATAATCATGCATCTTGTGGTCTTGGACTCCTCTTCAGAAGCATGGCAATAACTGATCATTCGTTAGCCTCTCCCGTAGTTTGCATCTTGAATTCAAGTGCTTTAGCTAGGACACATAGTCTCACATCGACTCAATTTCTTTTTGTTTGATCATAGGATTCCATCTATCGCCACTTCTGGAAAGCTTGGCACAAACACATTCTTGCGCCGCGTGAAATTAATCTTATCTTCTGGCTTGAGGGTTCAGAACCATTGATGATCTTATCCTTCTAGGGTTAGTGAGAAGGCATGAATCATGGTTACATCACTTACTGGCTCGCAGGTTTTGCATGTGAACTCAAAGATCTCTACATGCCTGTGGAGATAGGTAAAAGGTATTCTAGTGGATCACTATAGAGTAGAGTGACCACTAGGTTCATGAGGGAACTCGTGAGCACTAAGCGGATGCTAGGAGTGCACAAGGTGCACTCTATGATGATAGCTTGCACATGGTATGCCTTGCTCACACTCTACCCCAGTTTTTCAAAGGAAGTCTAGAATTAGTATATGTTGTCTAACTTTTTGTGTCACTCACAGGTTGTAAAGCACAACTTAATTTTTGTTATTGAGTCGAACCATTCATTTTAGTTGCCATAACTCTAATTAAAAACACGACCGCACTTGGTGATGTTTCAGTAGTACTAACAGAGAAAAAAGACCACAGTTGTTCATAGGCCCTGATGTCCTATGAGTAGCAATGAAGAAGCTAGCCATTTTTGGATTTAAACCATTGCATCTATATAATACTTCTTTAAAGAAGAAAATAGGGCTAAAGTAGCCCGGGCTACTTTAGCCCTTTTATTTTGACCCATGGTGTCCTCTACTCAACTCCACGGCTACATACTCCATGCATTTACTACGCTGTGGTGGGCTCAATATTCAAGAATCTTCTTGCAAAGACTATGCGGTAACTACCTAGCTAGCTAGAAGATTATGAAAGAGGAAAGAAGCTCGGTGCTAGGTTCTCGAAAGCCCCTTCACTAGCCGCTTAGAGAAGGGTCCACTGAATCAATCTATTTGTGAGGCTACCCACACTATGCTTGTTTGCTTATCTTCTTTCTGCACAACTTTCGTGTGTAAATCTATAGCCATGGCGTTGACCAGTGCCCCCTAGGCCCTCCTTGTAGTTCCAGCCAAACAGAGTTGAATTCTTGGGCGGCATGTGACCCGGCCCTTGCCCGCCTACATCTATCAACAGAAGCCTCAAGGCTGCTCCCAACCTGCAGGTTTGAGTTATTCAAGCTGCCAAATCGGCATCTGTCACCCAAAAGCTCATTGAGTCCACCCTGCCTGCTTCCTAATCCACTTCTAATTGGTATGTTACCAGTTGGAAGTCCAAAAAGGCCTTGCAGCTACCCGAGTACCCAGATCAAATTGCAATTGCAGATGTTGCGGACATCCTTGAGAAGTACCCCCCTTTGGTCTTTGTTGCTGAAAAGGGGATGTGAATTCCCACTTGTGGTGGCTACAGAGGGCATCAACATCACCAATTTTACAATGATAGTCCACAAGCTGGGATTTTTTAAGGCACCTACCACGTGGCCCACCTGCATGTCTCCAATCGTGCAATGCCTTCTTTTCTACATAAGTTTGGGAAGTGATTTGGTGGTTGATATAATGTAGTGTGTGCAATGATACTTATGTTGAAGTTTTATGATGAGTTTTGATTCGGAAATGGGGCATGTACTTGTAATTGTATTTTATAATATTAGTTTTTTGCACTTGCTCGGTTGCGGTTGCTCAGGGAGGGGAATGGACTTCCTCCATATGTGAAAGAAGTGATGGCTACTATTTCCTATAAAGAAACTCCAAGGGAGTTAGGTTCCCTTATGGATTATCATTTTTGCACACTTAAGCAAAGGCATGATGATGGTAGATACTCCTTTTGATAAGTTAAATAAAAAAGGGACTTAATATATGTCTCAACTCGATGGCCATATTCATGTTAGAAAATCTAAAGGGTTTCTCTTTTTGATAAATTCTACCTTTGAGAGTTTTTCATTATTGTTGTATTTGTTGCAAGCATGATATATTAGATTCCATTTATCTTAATAATAGATTCTTTATTGAGTTCAATAAAAGCTTGCAAAATTGTCAAAAAATCTCGCAGTGCAAAGCTCGCAAAAAAATATTCCCCGTTAAGAAGTGGAGAGTCTGATCAACTAAATAATTCCACGATAATGTAGAGAAGCTTTGCACGCATAGGTTGTTCATGAGGCCATTATTTTATGCAATGAATCCTACATCTTTTACCTTGGTACTGAAGGGTCAAGAGGAAATGGTATGACCTACTCTATGTGAGTAATAAACTTTTCGTGATGCACATGTGAAGGGTTTCAACAAAAACAAGAGAGCAAGGTATACATGCCATGCAAACACTTATACTTTGTGTACTTACGGGTTCTAAGCTTGGATTCATTAGCTCATGAGTTCATGCACATGCACCACATGTAATGTTGGAAACAGGGTTGCAGGAATGCATGCACACACACAGAGAGTGGAGAAGCTTAAGGGAGCATACAATGAGATAATAGATCAATAGATAATGAATGTGTCTTGTACAAAGATGATAAGTATATCCTAAGATGGGTGCATACCAGCACAAGGAAAAAACCTCCTAAAGAGGGAGAAAGTTTCCTAATTGGTCCTAGTTTGTTTGCACACACCACTACCAAATATGGCTATAAATTTTCCTAGGAGTGATGATGTGAACAAGGGGTGAGCTAGCACTAAAAGTACAAATATGTGCCATGCTCATTGGACTATGAGAGGGAGCCTAGACTAATCCCTGAAGGAAAGTAAGTTCAAAGCTTTGTGAAAAGCTTCAAACTTCTCTCATGAGAGAGCCTTCATGAATAAATCTACCATGTTGTCCTATGTTGGCACATAAGCCAAGTTGATTTCCCCTGCACGAAGCATATTTCCCTGATATAATGATAATGCACCTCAATGTGATTTATGCGAGCAAGAAAAACTAGATTTCACACACAACTACCATAGCACTCTAACTGACAATAAAGATGGTGGTGGCAAAGGACTTGCCAATAACCAAATCAACAATAAGGCATCTGAGCAAAACACACTCAACTATAGCTGTAAACGTTGCCTTGTGTTGAGCTTCATAGCTAGAAGTGGCCACAGTTGTTGAGCCATGATATACACCAAGGAAAAAGTAAAAACCACTTGTGGACACTCGTGTGTCGTAACATCCAACCTAGTCTACAAATGCATACAACTATGACTTACCTGCCTTAGGATAAAACAACCCAATTGGTGCCCTTTAGGTAGCGAAAAACCCATTTGATAGACTACCCATACATAAATCTGTTCAATATTGAGACCCCATATTGAATGTCAAGCCTCGTGTTATATAAGAAGATAAGTCATCCCAACAACTTCTTGATGTAGGCCACCATTAAAAGGGTCACGTATGACTTACCCACCTTAGGATAAAACAACCCAATTGGTGCCCTCCTTTAGGTAATGAAAAAAACATTTGATACATTGCCCATTACTTTATGCTTGGACTATGCATAAATCTGTTCAATATTGAGATCCCAAATTGAATGTCAAGCCTAGTGCTATATAAGAAGATAAGTCATCCAACAGCTTCTTGATACAAGTCAGCATCATCAAAAGGATCACGTACATCTTCAAGACTAAGTCACAAACCATGTTCCATGGGTGTAGCATAATAGGTTTGTAATCTCCAAGATTCAACCTCTTGAACCATGCCTCTATGTATTGTGTCTACAACATAACAGTGCAACGGGCCAAGATTTGACAATTCAAAAGACCTTTGTAAATCCACTATAAAAGACCTTTGTAAATCCACTATAAAAGTTTAAATATGATCATTAGGGCCTGTGAGCAGCATGTCATTAACGTATAGCACGATGGCCAAAAATTCAGAGGGTATTGCTAGTAGGATTGTTGCAAAAACTTTGTGCAACCAAGTATGCATGTATCTTCTTATGCGATGCTATGGGAGCCTAATTAAGGCTATACAAAGCATTTTTCAATCTACATACTTTTGATTCTTGATCTTTCTGAACAAAACCACAAGGTTGAGATACATAGACCTCCTCATGCAAATAAAAAAGCAATTTTAATGTCCAATTGACATACATTCTAGCCTTTATGTGTTGCTAATGCAATGATACTCCGCATGGTAGAGTCATACGACATGTGGGTGCAAAGGTCTCAGTCAATGTCTTTTTCCTGTGCATAACCTTTTGCAACAAGCCTTGCTTTCTATTTCTTAACACTACTATCAACTTTACCTTTAATCTTGTAAACCTATTTTGTGCTAATGGCCTTCTTGCCATGAGGTAAATCAAATAACTCCTCCCGAGGATCATCTTTGAGTATAGCTTCAGATTGCATATCACTCATCCATTATTCTGATTTATTTGCTTCATCAAAGGAGACACAGGTTCCTCTTGATTACATAACGTGGAAATAAGAGCATGCATTCTGCTAAGCAAAGTACTTGCCAATTTACTATCACGTAATGTTTGCACCAGCCATTTTGGCATACTTTTGACTCCTCAATTTTCCTTCTTTCCTCTCGTAACAACAACTGCATCATCCATATTTTCCTCATCAATAGGCTAATCTATGTGCTAAAAAAGATGTTGATTTTTAACCTATGTGGGTTAATTTCTAGCATTCCTTTGAGTACCCAAATGCTCTACATCAATGTGTCCTTCATTGAACAATGTAAAGCGAGTGTCGAATATGTCCTACGAACATACATTTTACTCTTTTTTACATGAAAGCAAGGGCTGAATTGCATCTTCCACAAATACATCTCTACTCATAAGAATCCGCTCGGTAGCAAGATGACAGAGACGATAACCTTTACTTTCCAAACTATACCCCACAAAAATACATTTAATAGCCTTATCGTGAAGCTTGCTACTACAAATTTGCTCAAACACAAGTACATAAGAAAGATAACCAAAAATGCATGAGTGAGCCATAAAGGGATTTCTACCATTCTAAGCTTCAAAGAGCGTAATTGTATGCAAAGCCTTTGCAGGACACCTTTTCAAAACATATGTTTCACACATGACTTCTTTTAGCCCCCCAAAAACCATGAGGTAACTCCAGATGTTTGACCATGCGCAATGTGCCATCTTAGCGTTCAGCCCACAACATTTTGTTGAGATCTATAGGGCATAGTACATTGGTGTTTTATTCCATCAGCCATGCATGCATTAAACTCCTTAGACATATACCCCTCCCCCTCAATCAGTATGTAGGGTACCAATCTTACATGTAGAAACATTTTCAACCATAGCAACAAAGTGCTCAAAGCATATAAAAACCTTTGATTTCTATTTCAATGGATATACGTAAGTATGTCTCGAATAATCATTAATGAATGTGACAAAATAGAGGTAGCCTCCACTAGATGGTGTCCTCATAGGACCACATACATCACTGTGTATAAGCTATAATTTTTGGACAGCTCTAGTTGAATCGTCTTTGGGAAATGATGTTGCTCGCCTATTGCATTTTTCCAAGAATACAGCCCTCATAAACATGTTTGATAGGGGCTTCAAGATGTGGTAGCTCAGACACCATGTCATGCTTATGCAAACGTAGCAAATTGCCAACTTTCACGTGACCAAAGCATGCATGCCACATCTTAGCATCACTCATTGCCTTTGTGGTAGAAACTGTACATACACTATGCTTTTGTCTTTGATATGCATCTAGCCTATAAAGGCCATGAGACAAAGTACCAAAAGAAACAATTGTATTGCCATCATTGCGATCATGAAAAACACATTTGTTATCCACAAACTCAACCACTTAGCCATCCTTAGTAATGGCAGAGACATATAATAAGTACTTCTTGATCCCTAGTACATATAATACATCTGAGAGCATGATTGTTCCACCATTTGTGTAGTAGTGAGAATAATTTTACCAACACCTTTTACATGATATGAGGAGTTATTTGCACATGCAATAGTGTTTCCCTATGGAGAAAATTCAAGTGAGAACAAACTGCAAGGAGAAGTAATGTGCTTACTAGCGTCACTGTCAAAATATCATATATGTACATATGTACAGCCATGCATACATCCTTATACAAAGGGTCAAAATTGTATGCACAATGAGCCCAATCTTCATGTACATAGTTTGCAGATTTGTTGTTTTCTACATTAGAAGCTGACGTATTAGCTATAGCCATACCTAAGTCTTTCTTTTTCTCCTTCTCCAGCTACATCTTGCACTAATTTTGGCTTGTAACTACCCTAAGGATTTACCTTTTCCTCTTTATTGTGACTAGTAGAAAAAGCCTGATCTCTTATACGCATAACATATTTGTTTTGCATCGATTACTCTTCTTATCAGAGCACATAAACCAACTCCTCAAACTTCCAAGACATTTGGATTGCCTTATCATAAGTCTGAAGGTAGAAGAAAAACTTTGATATGAATCCGGCAACGCACTCAAGATACTAGGCACCATGAACTGTCAAGATATACTTCATTCAACACTAGCCTGCTCCTTAAAATCCTTAACAATAGGGGCAAGAGCGTATGCTCTGATACCACATGTTCAAAATAGGGTTGTAGGAATGCACACACACAGTGGAGAAGCTTAAGGGAGCACATAATGAGATGATAAATCAATAGATAATGAATGTGTGTTGTACAAAGATGATAACTATACCCCAAGATTGCCTCTTTCTGGGGGACCAAGCACTCAAGCAATCAAGTGCCTTCTTTCTTCCTCTCCCCCAAGTGCCTTCTTTCTTCCTCTCCCTCAAGTCGCAATTGGGGCCCCCCCCACTCCGTTCCTTCTCAAAATTCCTTCTCAAAAGCGCTACATGCTTTTGATGTAATTCTCTTTCTCATTAGTATAATCTTGACTCCACCATGGGTCTTTCTTGTAAGAAAATATCCGTCTCTCCTTCTTGGCAAGACATCGTGAGTCCCTCATTGCCGTTGGCTCTCCGTGAGCCATGAGGGATATCGGTTGGTCCCATTGGGTGTAGTGTTATTTGGAATGGTAGCAAGGTGAAATGTGCCCCATTGGCGAGCCCTCCAAATATGGCTACAAGCAGCACACTCACCAAGGTGGAGTTGTTTTAGGACCTCAATGGTAGAAGATGCAATGTGCCCGCATGAGGGGCTGATTTTTTTGGTATCACTTTTCAAAATATAGCACCTTGACATATGGTGGAACTTTTTGTCTAAAATATAGCACCCTAAAATATAATGAAACTTTTTTCAAGTGAAAATATAGAACCTTGACGTATGGTGGAACTTTTTTTTGGTTGAAATATAGCACCTTGACATATGGTGGAACTATTTGTTATGGTTGGTGGGCTATGTTGAAGTTTCTTGTAGAAACGTGCTTGTACCCTTTAAATATAAAACTTTAGCTTGGATTAGTGCCCAAACTTAAATTTACTCTTGCTGGATTTAATAGCGTCGTGCAAGGAAATGAATGTTTTAATGTTTTTCTTGGGTGATGGTGGAACTTTTTTTTGGTTGAAATATAGCACCTTGACATATGGTGGAACTTTTTTTTGGTTGAAATATAGTACCTTGACATATGGTGGAACTATTTGTTATGGTTGGTGGGCTATGTTGAAGTTTCTTGTAGAAACGTGCTTGTACCCTTTAAATATAAAACTTTAGCTTGGATTAGTGCCCAAACTTAAATTTACTCTTGCTGGATTTAATAGCGTCGTGCAAGGAAATGAATGTTTTAATGTTTTTCTTGGGTGATGGCTGGTGTCATTTCTTTAATTGCATGCTCTAGTTTTTATGTTAACTATAATGTTGTGATTACATGGGCATGTATAGAAACTGTATCTATTTCCTTCTTTTTGTACACTATTTGGTGGGTTTTGCTTGGCTTTTCCCTATGCTAAAAAAACTTGCTCAAAGAATGGTTTTCTTCCATATAGTGAGGTGAAAAATAGAGGTTTACATAATCCATAGAAGCCATGTGAGTAGATTTTTAACTCTATATTTATGAATCCAAAAAATTGTTACAATAATAGTTTGATTTAACTCACCCTTTTTTTTTGCATTCTACAAGCATATATAACAATCAAGGACTATCCTTCTTTACAAGAGGGTGTCATTGGTACTGTTTGAATGTATACCTTGAGCTAGACTACTGAGAAGGATGGAGGTGGAGAAGGGGAGTTGGGGATACACACAAAGGTGGGTGTTCCTTTTGTAATTTAGACAAATCTCGCATCAATCTCATCATCAACAGCCCGTGAATTGCTAGCCTCCCCATGTCTTCCTCTCTTCTTAGCAAGAAGCATGGGCTACATGTATGATGAAACAAGTCTCTCATCTCTGTCCACCATCGAGGCACACACACGGCTTGTCTTCAAACATGCATTGAGAATAGGGGTTGTACCACATCCTAACTCAAGGAAAATACCATCATGATAGTAAAACAACTCAAGAAAAAGCAAGCCATAAATGTAATGCTCCTCTCCAAGGCTCCACAAATCTCCTCCCCACCCACTAGGCTCTCTACTGTAAGATACCTCTGGCAAATGGTAGTAGTAAGCCACTGAATCCAAAGGCCATATATGTAGAATCAAAGAGTGACAAACTCTCCAAAGCAAAACAAAGGAGGCACCATCCCTCGTTTACAAACCACAAAGAGCATAGAGCAAGCATACTGCAAACGCTCAAACCAAAGATAATGCCTCATTCGCACAAGAAAAATAGGCAACACTACCTCTGTTCAGAATCCTCCACACTCATAGTGACCATATGGGGAGTGATGCATGACAACAATCCACTGCCATATCATCAAATCTGATACACGACAGTACCGATCTACCCAACCAATAGTCTCCCCTACTGTAACCTAATGAAAAAATGAGCATTGCATTATAACCTTTTTCAAATAAAAAAATTTAAAGCAAACAGCTAGGTAGAATGTTCATGGAATACCTCCCATGGATGCCATAATCAACAACCAACCTAAATCATAGAGTGTCGATGCAGCTAAAGAAACTCCATACCGCACATGGTCCTCTATGATAGTGTCCCAAGGAGGCCTAGATACAGCACCATGTAGTACAACTCCAAAGGGAAGGTCCAAAAACACAAAATCTTTCGCCCAAGACACAGACCTCCCCTTCCTAGCATACTCCAGACCTTGCACTAGGAACTTCTACATATTCTCATGAATCTTCATGTATGTTGTATTTTTCATGCCACCTGAAAAATCCCTGCCAATGTAGTCACCAACAACAGCCAGACACTTGGGATCGTCCCCCAAGAAATCCTCCCCAAGCATATAGTGTGACTGATATACATAAGTGGTCATTCGCTTTAAAAGGACCCTTACTGTACTAACACCACTCGATTCTTTGACATACAATGCCAAATGAAATATTTCAAATAAGAGATGTAGGCAAAACAGATCACACAATCTCTAGAAGGCCATAGATGACACTTACCATGTCCAAATGCTGTATTTTCAGACACCCCAACATTCATCATCCCCAGAGAGTGCATCTGTCTACATTCTCATTCCCTTTCCACCACGACCTTTGGACCACAAAGATAGAGATAAATATCAAGAAATATCCATAAAATATACATAAGAGGCAAGCAAGCTTTTCTTACCTCTCCATTGTGTGAAACGTTAGCCTTCACCCACCCTAGGCTACTCTTTTGAAACCTGTGCATAGATCTCCTTCTCCCTCTAACATGTGACCCTTCTCTAGGTCTATCCAACCATGGACAATTTTGGATCTCCCACTTCAAGCATCCATGCATGGGTGGAGGATACATACTGGTGGCCTCATTGCAATCAGTAACCCGCAGCTTTTCTCTTACTCGTATAGTGTGCAAATGACCCTTTTCTTTCAAGTAAACAAAGTATCTGTATGTATATACATGCACACAAATCGCATCACGTTTCTTTTAGTTATAGCAACAAACTAAGAATTAGGCAAGTTCCCATTCTACTCTTTGAAAAGAAGATATTCACATAAGATGATACTTGTAGATTAGTCTCTAGGCCACCATCTGGATCAAATCAAGCTTCTTCAATGCCTTAGCATCACCCTTTTCTTCTTTGACTCTCCACCACGTCTCCAAAGGAAATAAGTGTTTCCTCTTCTCAACCTTCACCTCTTCATAGTAGTTGTACAACAAACAATCTTTAGGGACCACAACACCAGAAGGAACATCCTGAAAATCTCTCATCAGATCTTAAGCTCTTTAACCACAAACATCGACAAAGATTTGAAGCATGGAACCAAGATGAAAAAATGTAATTGGCAAATGAAAGCATCGTAGCAAAATGACTCACATTGTACACAAGATTTCCAAGATATCTATGAGTGAGAGGGTACCATGGCTCGGCACCCTTAGTGTATTTCCATCTAATTTGAGCTATTAACCTCCTATCTCTCTCTCAGGAAGATCCTATAAGTAGTCCTCATGATTTGCAGCACAAATGTTTGCATAATTCACTATCTAATCTTGCAATGTTGTCCCAACCAAAGCATGCATATTCAAACAAACAAAAAATGTCTCATTGAAGACCAAGGCAAAGCAATAAAAATGTTGCCATAGTCTCTTTTGTTTTCTCATCCAAATTTGGAAACATCATATATTTAAGGAGACTCAAGCAAATGGTCCATAAATATATTCAAAGAGAGCCATTATATAGTCAAAGAGTTGAGTTCTCAATATCTAGATAGTAAAGCCCATAAATACATAAACAAACAAAGATAAAGATACAATAACTAGTTCATCCTTGTTTGGCAAGCTTGACAGAAGTGCAATCTCACTGACTCTTGTCTGATCTATGATGGTACACAAAACACAGTGATGCTTTAGCCGTGTATTTAAAAATCTCTCTTTTATGGTAGCTTTCCAAGTCATTGTTTGGTGGTTCCCTTCCCAAACGTAAAGCATCCTACCTGCAAGCATGTGCAATTCAGGGATTCTCCAAATGTCCTCCTCAAACTCCTTGTTGATGTCATGCCAAATAGGATCCCAATCTACCATTATCTCCTCACTTAGCATTGTTATCTCTCTATCACATGTCCACGTGGACACTATGAAGGCACTCTTTTCTAGCACATATCCCTTCTGACCAAAAGCTATCTTTAAACTTGACACATAATCTCTTAATCCCTTCACCTTTGCATATGGAATAAGCCTATGTAGTGGAGCCATTGGACATTGAAAACAATTGAAAAGCTTGGTTTTTTTCATTATATCTTCTCCCCTATCCATATAAATTTTGTTCTCATCCTTGTTGTTATCTGGCAGAGGAATCTCAGATCTCATAACATATGGAACAATTTGCATGTTATCTTCTTTTGGTGCTAGCTCATCGTTCACCTCATGACTGCTATCTGCAAACAAAATTCTGGCTTTCAACTTCTTCACCCACATCCTCTTCTTCTTACAAATCTGTCTCTACCACTCTATATACATCAGAGCATTCCAAGCTTACAACATTAAACATAAACATACATATACATTAGAGCATCCACCATCATTTTTGGCATTTGTTAATCCATGGCCAAACTTGAATATAGATTCATTCTCTTGAACAACATATGACAGGGAAACGTTGTATGCTTTAGGTATATGACATGAAAATTATTTCTGGAGAATGTGCCATAGCCATGCTTTGTGGAGCACGTGCCATAGCCATGCTTTAGGTATATCCATGGATCCATGTTTTGCAGCCATATTTGGTAGTGGTGTGTGAACACACTAGGACCAGCCAAGGCAAATTTTCCCTCTTTAGGAGGTTTTTTCCCCCGTCTAGTATACACACATCTTGGGGTATACTTATCTTCTTTGTACAACACACATCATTATCTATCTATCATCTCATTATGTGCTCTCTTGAGCTTCTCCACTATGTGTGGGTGTGTGTGTGCATTCTTGCAACCCTATTTTTGATATTTGGTGTCACAGCATACGCTCCTCGCCCCCCCTTGTGTTGTTGCCTACTCCTCACCCCGAGTCATCTAGCTTCTTGAATCGGATCAAGGAGGCCTTTTGAGAGAAGAAAGAGGACCATGAAGCGTGCAGTACTTTGTCCTACAATTTTTTGGTCTGATTCTCGTTCTTCCAGGAGTGGTTTGGGGGCCGTTCACATAGTTTTTGGTTTTCTGCAGACATCTTGGGATCGGATTCGCAATGTTCCTCATCGGATTCTAGAGGAGTTTTATCGGATCTCCAAATGGGTGTGCAGATACACCAGAAAACATATACGGGATTCACTTTAGCGACATCGATCTCTACATCTTATGACTAAAATTTCTACTCACTATACTCTGCATTTCTTTCATACACCTTACAGGTTCCATTTTCAACGATCTTGGTTTCAGCCACCTTGGTTGCATCAAAGAGCACTCAGCACTTTGTAGGTTGCATGATTACTTGCTTGTGTATTATTAGAAAAGGCAGACAGTGATGTATTTCGGGTGTCATCCGACCATGCTGAGAATAAGCTTACGAGGCCAACTACCCATTATGGTCCTGTATGATGCGGCATGTATTGGTAACCAAAGGGATGTGGAATGTTGTGGTTGGCATTGAGAAATATTCTGTTTCTTCTGATGATCATGATGCATAAGGCACATCTGTAGACACGGACTCAATTTCACATGGGCCTTATGCATCTCTTACACATAGTTGCACCTCTTACACAGGAACAAACAAAGTGGGATGGAAGAGATGGGCAAGCACATGCGTTACTTTCTTTGTCAATTAAGAGAAGTATCATTTCTCACACTCAGTTATGTAGGATTGCTAAACATGCTTGGGATGCACTTGCGTAATTATACCAGGTATGTAATGAAGCACGTGATGCTTATATACGCAAGCAATTAGAGTCATAACATATGGATGAGGGAGACTCCATGGACAGTTTCCTTACAAAATCAAGGATTTTAAGGAGCAGTTTGCCAGTGTTGATGAAATATATCGTGACAGTTTATTGGTGCCTACTGTCTCTTGAATGCGTTGCCGGACTCGTCTCTCAAGGTTTTTCTTTTACCATCAGACTCATGAAAGGCAATCCAAATGCCTTGAAGTTTGAGTTGTTGGTTTATGTGCTCTTGCAAGAAGAGTAATCCAGGTAAAACATATCTATCATGTGTATAGGAGATCAGGCTTTTGCTGCAGTTAACAAAGATGCAAGGGTAAATCCTTTCCTCAGGGTAGATTTACAAGCCAAAATTAGACTCATCGGGAAAGCTTGCAGATAAGAAAGGCAACAAGCCGAAGAAATAGGGAAACTGCAACTATTCTAGGAGACCACTACATTAATGAGTGTGAAAAATGGCTGGAGAAGGAGAAAAATAAAAACTCAAGTATGGCTGTAGCTAATGCATCAACATCCAATGCATAAAACAAAGAATCTGCAAAGTATGCACATGACGATTGGGCTTTCATTGTGCGATGCAGTTATGACCCTTCATATAAGGATGTATGCATGGTTGTTATTACAGATGTACATGTCTGATATTTTTACAATGGTGCTAGTAAGCATATTACTTCTCATCACATTTGTTCTCATCATTTGAATCTGCTCCACATGGAAACATTATAACATGTGCAAACAACTCCTCATATCTTGTAAAAGGAGTTGGTAAAATTGTTCTCATTGCTGCAAATAGTGGAACAATCATGCTTTTATCTGTCTCTGCTAATTACTAAGGTTGGCTTAGTAGTTCAGTTTGAGGATGACAGATGTATTATTCATGATCGCAGTGATGGCAAGAAAATTATTGCTTTTGGTACTTTGTCTCATGGCCTTTACTACACGCTAGATACGTATGAAAGACAAAGGCATGCTACATGTACAGTTTCTGCCCACAAAGGCACTGGGTGTGATGCTATGGCATGCACACATTGGTCACTTGAACTTTGGTAGTTTGCTGCGTTTGTATAAACATAACATGGTGTTTGAGCTGCCACATCTTGAAGCCCCTATCAAACATGTTTTTGAGGGTTGTATTCTTGGAAAAATGCAACGGGCATCATTTCCCAAAGATGGTTTAGTTAGAGCTATGTAAAAATTGTAGCGTATACACAGTGATGTATGTGGTCCTATGAGGACACCATCTATGTGCTTTAGGCACATTGCTGCTATGGTTCAAAATACTTCTACATGTAAGATTGGTACCCTACGTAGGAAAGAAGTACATGTCTAAGGAGTTTCTTGCATACATAGTTGATAATAATGGGATAAAACACCAATGTATTGTGCCCTATACACCTCAGCAAAATGGTGTAGTTGAACGTAAAATCAGGTCTCTCATGGCGATGGCGTGTTGTATGGTCAAAAGTCTAGAGTTACCTCATGGTTTCTGGCTAGAAGCAGTCATGTGTGTAACATATGTTTGAACACGTGTCCAACAAAGGCTTTGCATACAATTACATCTTTTGAAGCTTGGAATGGCAGAAAGCCCTCTATGGCTCACTTACATATTTTTGGTTGTCTTGCTTATGCACTTTTACCTGAGAAACTTTGTGTAAAAAAGCTTGATGATAAGACTATTAAATGTATTTTTGTGGAATACAGCTTGGAAAGTAAGGGTTACCGTCTCTATCATCCTACTACCAAGCGGATTCTTGTGAGTAGAGATGTTGTATTTGTGGAAGATGCAATTCAGCCCTTGCTATCATGTAAAAATAGTGAAATGTATGTTCACAGGATATATTCGACACTCTCCTTCCATTGTTCAATATAAGACACATTGATATAGAGCATTTGGGTAATCTAAGGAATGTTGAAAAATCAGCCAACACATGTTAAAAATTAGCATGTTTTTCAGCCCCCACCACAAATCAGCCTATTGATGAGGAAAATGTGGATAATCCAATTGATGAGGAAAGAAGGGAAATTTAGGAGTCAAAAAATGTGCCAAAATGGCTAGTACAAACACTACGTGACAGCAAATTGGCCACTCCTTTGCCTAGCAGAACACGTGCAGGTTCTCATCATGCATCTCATGTTGATGCAGGTTATGCTCTTATTGCCAGTTTATGTGATGAAGAGGAACCTATCTCCTTTGATAAAATAAAGGAATCTGAAAATCGGATGAGTGCTATGCAATCTGAGTATGATTCGTTACTCAAAAATGATATATAGGATTTGGTAGGCTTGCCTCTTGGCAAGAAGGCCATATTTCAGCTTTTGTAGCTAATTTAGAGAAGTCTTTTAAGATGTCAGACCTTGGACCGTTGCACTATTATTTGGGCATTGAGTTTTAGCAATGTAATGATGGCATTATCATGATACAAAGGAAATACATAGATGCATTGTTGAAGAGGTTCATTCTTGAGCACTGTAAACCTGTGTGGCTACACCTATGGAGCCAAGTTTATGACTAAGTCTTGAAGATGCAAGTGAATCTTTTGATGATGGCTTGAATCAAGAAGCTGTTGGATGCCTTATCTTTTTGTGCAACACCAGGCTTGACATTCAGTATGTGGTCTCAATATTGAGTAGATTTAGTAGATCTATGCATAGCCTAGGCACAAAAGGCATTGACAGTTTGTTAAATGGGTGTTCCGTTACCTAAAGGGCACTATGCACTTTGGTTTATTTTATCCCAAGGGGGGTAAATCACATTTGCATGTATTTATAGACTTGGACTAGGCTGGATGTTATGACACACGAGTGTCTACAAGTGGTTTTTGCTTTTGCCTTGGTGATTCATGTATATCATGGCTCAGCACAAGAAGCAATCCAATGTTGCTACTTCTAATTGTGAAGCTAAGTATAGGGCAGCGTTTACAGCTCAGTTGAGTGTGTTTGGCTCAGGCACCTTATTGTGCTGATCTGGGTATTGGCGAGTCCTCAGCCACCACTACCATCTTCACTGATAGTCAAAGCACTATGGAAGTTAAGAGGAAACCAGTTTTTCATGCTTGCACAAAGCATATTAAGGTGCACTATTGATCATTATGTCAAGTAGAGATGCTCTATAGGGGAAATCCACTTGGCTTATGTACCAACATAGGACAACTTGGCAGATTTGTTCACGAAGGCTCTCCCACACAAGAGAAGTTTGAAGATTTTCGTAAAGCTTTAAACTTACTTCCCTTTGGGGACCATTCTGGGCTCCCTATCACAGTCCAAAAATCTTGGCACATCTTTGTACTTCTAATGCCAGCTCACCCCTTGTTCACATCATCACTCCCAGGGGGGATTTGTAGCCATATTTGGTAGTGATATGTGTGAACACACTAGGACTAGTCGGGCCACTTTTTCTCTCTTTAGGAGGTTTTTTCCCCATGCTAGTATATACCCATCTTGGGGTATACTTATCTTCTTTGTACTTCTTTGTACAGCACACATTCGTTATCTATTTATCATCTCATTGTGAACTCTCTTGATCTTCTCCATTGTGTGTGTGTGCACGCGCGCGCGCATTCCTGCAACCCTATTTCTAACATCTTTACCAAACTCCAAGCTCAATTCAAAGCTTGAAGGTTAGAAGCCTAGAGAAGAAGGCTTGTGGGACCAAAAGAAGAGGGTCTCAAATTGGCTAAATCTCATGGACCAAAACAAGATAGTCTCAAATCTCAGTGAAGTGGGACTGTTCAATGTTTTCCTTTCTTCGTTATTTTTGTTACATGGAGCTTCTTCATCTTATTCAGTTTTTGCACTCAATACATTAAAAAAAGGCCTTGCAGGAGGCCATGTCGGTGCAGCCTCCTTCAGGGCCCTTTTTCTTAGTGTTTACCAATTCAAAAGCAAGATGAGAATGGGATCAATAGCTATGGCAAATGTGATCAATGGCAATGTTTGTCTCCCTTGTATGGCTTGTGGCTATGGCATATCAAATCAAAGGCCATGGCAAGCTTCAATTCTTGCACTAAATACATTAAAAAAAGGCCCTGAAGGAGGCCGTGCTCTCGCGGCCACCTTTAGGGCCTTTTTTTAAATTAGTTTACCGATTCTAAAGCAATATTAGCATGTTGGCGTGGCCTCCTTCTTCAGGCCCTTTTTTTTTATCAGTTTACTAATTATAAAGCAAGATTAGCACTTGGAAAATGTTTGTCTTGGAGGGCAAACGAAACCGCCTTAACATTTGGTTTGGAGCAAGGTTTATAGGCATGTGCTATTTGGAGGATTAGGGATGGATTCAAGCTCATGCTAGTGCTAGAATGGCTAAACACATTTGGGTTTTTCTTCTACAAGAATAACACTAGGACATCATGATCATGCTGAAAATGATTATGTAAGAATCTCAAGTTTATCTAAAAGGTAGCTAGAAGATATTATCTTTTCACTAGCCCCATTGAAATGTGGGAGAGTCATGGAAGAGATTCTCCCATTAGCTGAATGGTGTGGTTCTTAACTCACTGGCAACTCTCTGCTTGGATTACATTTTTGGTGGTCTGAGATCTTTAACCCCATCCTAAGAGAGCCATAAGGTTGAATGACAAACTCATTATCCACCCATGGGATCTTTCTATGAGCAATTCTGTTAGACAAGTCTCTTAGTTAAAGGACTTGCAATGGGTTGGTGGAGGTCTCGACACTCTTTCTAACCCTGTACTTGAACTCAGACCAAAAAGGAGATACTTTGGAATATTTCAATAAAATTTGAAGGCTCAAGTGACCCAAGAGATGTGCATCTACAAATGGAAGGCAATTTGGAAGATCTCTCTTCCAATTCTTTTATGGAGGGTAGTGCTTGGGGGGTGACCTCTGGGCTTCAAGGTGATGCAAAGAAATATGTCTGTTGAGAGCCTAGAGGATTCTTAGTATGCTTTTTGGAGTTGTTTTGTTGTAAAAGGTATATGATCTAATATGAATAGATTGGCTCAGGTTTCAAGAAAATATAGGTTCAACTTAGCCTAGAACTTGTTCAAATGTGTGCAAAGCAAATATAGGTTCAACTTAGCCTAGAACTTGTTCAAATGTGTGCAGAGCTTGCTCGAATTCGTGGGAGAAGGAGAATCATCCTCTTCAAAAATTTTGAGTTCTAGCTATATTTTGTAAAATTTATAGAGAAATGCCTTCTGAAAATGGTCAATTTCCTCTTCAAATTACAATGAGAAGGTTTTCAATCAAGCTCAATAAAATGTATTTCCCGAACACTGGATGGGCTATAACTTAATTTGATTGTCGACTCTCTTGGTCTCATTAGTCATTGGACAAGTATGTGGGTCCAAACGAGAAGAGAAGAGTTATTTTGGGTATAATCCCTTTTCCTCCTTTAAAAAGATTTAGTCTACTAGAAATATAATAATTTTTTATGGAGACTCTTTTCAAGGTGTCGACTGTAATTAGTTCAAGATTTATTGTAAGATTAACTTGGGTTCTCTTGTACAGATAAATGGGTGATCATATTCCTACTTCTTGTTATTAGGGAGAATGTAATAGAAGCATTATCCTTCTCTTGGGTACTAAATATATGTCTTACATTTTGTACACATTTTGGTGAAATTAGTGGAGAATGTTGGAGTGTCTCTTTAGTACTTTCTAAGGGAGAAGTGGGTATAACAGTCGAGAGTTCTCCTACCATGTGAAGCGTGTATGTTTATGCATTCTAGGTATGTGGTGGCTTGCAGCAGTCAGTAATAAGCAGTTGAAGCTACACTACTCTAGGAGTTTTGAATTCGCCCTCCTGGTCGATATGGTGCATTCCTTACACAGTGATGCCCTCCTTGTTGCCTAAAAGGCCAGGCCCCTCTATGGAGACAGATCTTTTACTTTGATCTTCCTTGTTTGGGTGTTCAAACTCTTGCTGCCTGGATGGCTTATCATTTTGATAACTATATATACTTGATTTCAACTTGTGGTTCCTTAGAGATATATGCTTCGGATAGCCATTCTCTCTCTCTTCAGCTCTCTCTCTCTTGCGAATAAAGATTAAAGTGGATTGCTTCATGCTCACTAACATAAAGGTATAAAGAAGGTCTTGATGTGCGTTACATGATCATACCAGTTACGTGTTACAAAAAACACCCATCTTTGATATAAATGCTATAGCGAAATGGCCCATTAAAAATCCACATGTTTTGGCAAGATGTATGAGTGTGTTCCCTTGGAAGTATTGATATAGGCACGACCAAGAGCCAACTTCTCATTACGCCCACATAACAATATTTTTTTTTGCATCATCAGAGGTAATCCTATGACACCCATTGCAAAGCCTAGGGCATACCCTTTCTCTTGAATCTTGAAGAGCTTCTAGCTTTGCATAAATATTTTTCTTTGGGGAACATGTTTGTCCCAAGCCATTAAAGAATGCACAATCGCACCAGCATCAGGCTACAAACAACGCTGTGGGTACTTCCATGCTTGTTTTTTCATTCTCATTGCCTCCACCTTCTTTGCATCCTCCTGCATGCCAGCATCTTCATAGATGTTACACATACAAACATAAGCTCCAGCTTCCTTTTCATCCAATCGCACTGCCTGTTCAAAGACCTGTCTTCCCAGCTCCACATTGCCCCACTTTCGACAAGCACCCAACACAGCAACCCACATAACAATGTTGGGATGAAAAGGTATTTTCTTCATTATAGCTACCACCATGTCTAGTTGGCCTGCACGGCCAAAGAGATCAACCATGCAAGTATGGTGCTCAAGAGTTGGAGTGATGCCATGGTCTTCAATCATGGCGTTAAAATATGTCTGGCCATTATCTACAAGACCTGCATGACTGCAAGCATTAAGAACACTAGCGAATGTGACTAAATTTGGCTTAATTCCTTCTCCTCTCATTCTGTCAAAGATACAGCTAACCTTTGCAATCTCCCCAAGCTGGGCATATCCTGTAATCAGTGCATTCCATGAAACTACATCATGAACCGGAAGAGTGTCAAACACTTCTTGTGCTTTCACTAGTAAGCCACATTTGGCATACATATCAATCAATGCATTGGCAACAATTTGGTTTACTTTCAACAACCCCTTTCGTTCAATGTCAGCATGTATTTCTCTGCCCTTCTCTGTGGCTCCAATACTACCACAGGCTTTCAAGCTGCAAGCAAACGTGACAGCATCTGGAGAGACACCCTGGAGCTGCATCTGTTCAAAACAGTTCAGTGCTTCCTCACCAAGCTCGTGTTGCACATATCCTGCAATCAGGGCAGTCCATGAAACTAGGTTCCGAATTGGAAGTATGTCAAACACTTCCTGCGCTTTTGTAAGTGAGCCACATTTGGCATACATATCAACCAATGCAGTGCCAACAATTTGATCTGTTTTCAACAAACCTTTTTGTTCAATTTTAGCATGTATTTCTCTTCCCTTGTCTATGGCTCCAATGCTGCTACAGGCTTTCAAGCTGCACGCAAACGTGACAGCATCTGGAGAGACACCCTGGAGTTGCATCTGCTCAAAACAGTGAAGTGCTTCCTCACCACGCTCATGTTGCACATATCCTGCAATCAGTGCAGTCCATGAGACTACATTACGAACTGGAAGCATCCCAAATGCTTCCTGTGCTTTTGCAAGCAGGCCACATTTAGCATACATATCGACCAGGGCATTGCCAAGAATAAGATTACTTTTCAACAACCCTTTTCTTTCAATATCAGCATGTATTTTTTTGCCCTTGTCTGTGGCTCCAATGCTGCCACAAGCTTTTAAGCTGCAAGCGAACGTAACAGCATCCGGAGAGGCACCCTGCAGTTGCATCTGTTCAAAACAGTTGAGTGCTTCCTCGCCATACTCGTGTTGCGCATATCCTGCAATCAGTGCATTCCATGAGACTACATCATGAGTTGGAAGCACATCAAACACTTCCTGTGCTTTTGCTAGCATGCCACATTTGGCATACATATCAACCAAGGCAGTGCCAACAAAAGGATTGCTTTCCAACAACCCCATTCTGGCAAGCTGAGCATGTATGTCGCAGCCTCGCTCCAAATCTTTCAGCTTGGCACAAGCTTTCAATAAGGAGACAAAAGTATACCCACTCGGATGTAGAAAATCCTCTTGCATTTTCTCATGCAGGGTGAGAGCATGCAGTGACTCCCCACACTTAATGTAGCCATTAATTAGAGAATTCCAGGAGCACTCACTTCTGGACACCAACTTGTGGAAAACCTTCTGAGCATTGCACATGCTTCCAGCTTCCACCAACATGGAAACTAGATAGTTCCCCAGTGATGTATGAGCTTGCAGCCCACGTGTGAACACGTAGGCATGCAAGCGGAGGGCTAGCTTTCTCTGGTTTGTGCACTTGCGGACGATGTCCAGGAGGTTCTCGATTGAAGGCTGGGGCAGCATCCCTTCTCCAAAGAAGCAAGTGATCCTCTGAGCTAAGCATCTCCCTGCCACCACTGCCGCCGCTGCTGTTGTTCTTAAAGTTATTCTGACATGGGGGCACTCCTTTGGACAGATCTGCTGCCATTCCTCAATCGTTAACCCATCTTCTTGGATTGTGTAGCTGATCTTCTGCTTGAAATGTGGGTCTCCGAATTTGTATGTTGTGGTGCGTGCCCGTGATCTACTTGTTGAGACCAAAACTACAAACGAACAGAAAGTAGCACGTTGATGAGCGACGTACCTTCTGAGAGGGGGCCGCCAAAGTTCGAACCGCTGTCCAGATGCACTCCACTAAGGCAAAAGGGGCTTTGTAAACCATCCTCAGTTTTATTTGCTTAGTTAGAGGTGGGATCTATGGTGGGCAGTCAAATTGGCCAGTCAATGCCGTTTGATTTGTCGCGGAGTAATGTCAGACCGATAGTAATCTCGGCCCAGTAGTAATCTCACGTCGCTTGCCCCTTAGGACTAAGAGCCATGAGGTCTTAAAGACCCTTGTCAAGTGACATCAATCAATGGCATTGGTCAAAAACCGTGACGCGTTTTTTAAATCATCGGATAAAGTAAACTAGGTCGAGTAAACTAGGTTACTAAGCTGGGCTTCCACCAATTTCTCCACTGGCATAATCTTTCTCAAATATTGTTACCCCAGTAATTTGGCACTAAACAGAGAAATTGATCTAATGTGATTTTTGAAGTCATTTTCTATAGATCCTCCCACAGACCACATTCGAATGCTGCTTTTAGCTATGCTTTTCTCTTACTTTCAAATATTTGAGGTAAAATATCTACCCCTTTCTCAACAGAGCATTGCTCCTAGATTCCACTAACTTTTCCCTAGATTACCTTTTAGCTGCCCTCTTTCTTATGGCCATTAACAGTTTGCTTTGTTGAGTCAAACATCTCTGATCTACAGCTTTACTAAATCTCTGGCTTGATTTAGGTGATTCAAGCACTTTCTAGCACTACTATACACCTTGGGTCTTTTCTTCCCTTGGAGCTCTACCATCTCAACTACTTGATTCAAGTGCTTCCAACACTTTTGGCATTTCTCTACACCCTGGATCTACTACTTGATCTTTGTGATTCTGGCACTTTCTAGAACTTTATACCTTGGTTCTTTTTTAGTTCCTTCAATCTTAGAAAAGATAAATTTACACACCATACTAGTTTCCTCCTATGGTTGAATGGCCTTTAGACTGACTTCTACCACCTTCCTTGGCTGAGGAATTTTTGAGCACTTCGAACTATGCACTATGCTTCCTGCACCATCTTGGCTACTTGGTCATGCACATGTCACATTGCTCCTCCCAATTTTGGTGTTTTTTCTTTGTCCTTTGGTCCATTAAAATTGTTTGGGTAAACCATTGGGCCTTGCACCCTTATGATTACCACATAACCGCCTTTAGTGGATCTGACACCACCTGATATAGCTCAATTTTTACTAAATTAATAGTTGGATGTTTGACCAAAGTTATTGTCTCTATATCAATTATGTTATCTAGAGTTCCTAATGCTACCACACTGGACACTTCATCTTACAAGGACTAATTACAATAGTAACACTAAAAGGATACACCTATCGCACCACCATGACCTTGACCATAAGAACGAGTCTGTGGTATGCCTATGTTTATGTGGCTAATTGGTGCCATCTGCCATTGAACTGGGTCTACATCCTTGGTTTTCTCTACTTATCCATATGTCAAGCCTCCATAACATGAGTGGTGGTATAACATATGGCATAGTAGGGTGTGAGATTATATTCCTCCTTGGTATGACCTTGATTCAAACATTTCATACCCCAAACATTTGGCCATAGTCCAAATCGAGCTCCTCCTACACTTCCACCTTGAAGCTTAGCCTATGGTGCCACCAGTTATGTTAGTATACACTCAATGCCCGCCTCTCAGCATGTATCTCACTTTGATATATAATGCACATTTGTTAGGCCTCCATTATGAGGAATAGCCATGGTGCATATGTCTTTAGTGGGAACCCCGGCTTAGACATCGATGGGGTCATTATTGTGACCATTGATGATGGTTAGGAGATGGTCTGGGGTACGAGTGTTAGCTGGGGTCCGGACGATGGTATAAGGAATATTCCCTCGAATGCCAGGTCCATCATTACTGGGTGGTGGTCAATGGGGTTGCGTTCTTGATACGCGGGCAATGACTGTGTCTATGTAGTGTAACCGCTCTTGTTGTATACGCGTCTACCACATCGCCTACAGTACTATATATGGACATGGTTGCCATAAAGGTATCCAATGCTTGTGAGTATCCACCCCCTTCTACACTTCATACATACTCCATCCAGAGTCTGTCTAGATCGCCATCTAAGCTCTACTTGAGAGCGTACGAGTGGACAACACCATCACTTGTACCTCTTTGGTATAATCAGAATTTTAAATTCTTTCCATTGAGTATCTATTACATTGTTTATTGTGCTTTGTCTTTCTATCCCTTTACGCTGTGCCATATTCTTATAGGTTGTTCTTTATTTGTCTCTGGCTTTTAGCTTTTCTTTTTTGGGTTCTTGTGCTTAGATATTTTGAATCTGACTCTGCACCCAAGTCATCATCCAAAGCGTCTTCCTCTTGCTCATCTTTTGAGGAAGCTTCATCCCGCCTTCTTCCCCCCCTTCTTGGAAGTTGAAGTTTCCCCTAAATTTTGCTTCAATCTTTGAGCAACTTTCACCAACCCATCAAAACTAGTCATTGTGAGATCAACAGCCTGTTTACAGGCTTCAATTTCTTTTGCAAACCATAGATGAACCATTCTCCCATGAGCACCTTAGTTGACCTATCTATAGAATCCTTGCGACTTTGCAAAGTATGAAATTTTGTTGCATAATCTTCTATCGATAAGCTTTTCTACTCCATGCGGTGTAATTTTTCTAGTATGTGTGAGTATGTATTATCCTTTTGAAAAATTGGTGCAAAAATGCATCACATAGGGCCATATAAGTAGGGAAGTGATGAGGGCCATACTGCACATGCCAATTGGTTGTGTGCCCATCAAAAGTACCACTAAATGCATTATGCTTCTAAATTATCAAAACTACAGGTTGTATGCCATTCACTAGCAGCTAGATATTCTCAAAATTTGCTACATGTGTATCCAAATCCTCCTTCTTCTTACCATTCACTAGCAGCTAGATATTCTCAAAATTTGCTACATGTGTATCCAGATCCTCCTTCTTCTTACCATGAAACTTTAGGTACTTGAGGGATACACGATGAGCCATGACCAGTAAGGCTATTGAGGTAATGATGTGCCCATAAGACCAACTAGACTTGAAGACACAGTAGGACCAAACTGAGCAGAGAACCACCACATGACGTGGTAAAGGAAGATTCACGCCTAATCCATAGCAAGCAGAAGGCAAGAAATCAAGAGATTCCTAGCCGCTTTTGAAGCAATTAAAGGTGGGGCTGAAGGTGGCTTCAACCACAAGTAGGCATCCTCTGTATGCTCACTAACTATATCTTCTACAACATCATCTTCTACGAGCTCATCATCATCTTCTTTTCTAGCTCATAGTCTTCTTTGGCACCGAGATATTTTTCTTCTACTAGCTCATCCTCCCAAATGTTCTTTTGCTAGCTCATCCTCCCAGAGATTCTTTAGACCTAGCTCCAAACATGAGTCACTTGACAATGCGGCATGGTATCGATGCTTGTGGGCAAGCATCATAATGATGAGGTCCTTTATAATAAAGTTTAAAATAGCTTAGTAAATGGTCATTCCCATGCTCCGCCTTGAGAAGAAATAAGTCCTTCACGTTAGAATGAAAACTAATTGGAAATTCCATTGGATAGAGACATAAGAGTGACAAAGATGGCTTGAGCATGAGCATGAAAAACAAAAGCTGTTCTAGAAGACCCAAGGAGGAACACCCATGGAGTGTGACCACTTTGACTGGATCAATGAGATTCCACAAATAGGTTAACAAGACATTGGATCAATGAGATTAAAAATATGGAAAGTTGCAGGGTATAAGTCTTGTTCTCAGAGACCGTCGATGGTTAAATAGGCTTGATATCGAGGGGCTCGTTACACCGGCTCAAGATTTCCAGCGAGCAGTAAACGATGGTCAAGGTAAGACACAAATGTGAAAAATAGTCAAAACGACATCACATAAGGAGAACACGTTGACATGTAAGATAGAACATTGTCTAGGCCTAAACGATAGGAAAGATGAACTAAAAGATGCCCTAGGAGACATTGAACTTAACTAGAAAGAGAAGATGATCCACCCAAGCTAGATCCATGCATAAAACTATAGGATGCTCAGAACAATGACCAGAGCATGTTCAAGTAGACTATTGCTATAAGATCACCAAAAGTGTGAGTGAATAAACCCCCAACACAAAAATTATGAGTCAAACATTAAACATAATTGTATATAAACCACCATTCAAACATTCAAGTTTAAGTAATGCATAGTTTACTAGACATCACATCACTCACAAGATTACATAGAATTGCAAATATGAATTACACACTAGAGCTCTGATGATAATTATGCTAATAAAAATGATAACCTTCAATGCTTTAGCGCAATACATAATGGCCTAAATCGAGGAATAGAGTATTACCTATGATTCGTTTATAACTATTTGGGTCTCATTCCTAAGACACCTCTAAGCTACAGTATAAGTGAATAAGGCATAAGTGCGTAATAATTCTAAGGCTTATTTTCTACTTTTCTTGGGGGGTTCAAGGCTTATTAAGTTCTAGGCACCCCTCTATATTGGGGTTTTGTACCTGTCTCTAGCCCATTTGGCGGAACATAGCCTGATTAAGTATGGGTTTGGTACCTATTTTTGACCCACTTGCCGCCTAGGCTTGGGAATGTAGCCTAATTAAGTATGGGTGGGTGGCATGCTAATGCCTCATTCTTCTACTTGAGGTCCCTCCGACCATAGTGATTATGTGACTACGCTATTTGGGAATGGTTCTTTAGTGATAGGCCTAGCCTTGTAGAACCTATTTTTGCTACCACTTTCAGAGTTGCAGATATGGAGGGTATGTACTCCCCTTAGGTGTGCTCTAATTTTGGCACTTTGTGGCATGAGTATTTTTAATATTCTCTTTGCCTTTGGACAAGGTTTTTGGTGGTGGTTCCAAGGGGGATTTTTGGCTTAGTGGACCAATGGTTTGAGAGGTAAATAAGGCTTAGGCACTGAGAGGTAGACAGGGCTAATGCACTGAGGTGGTTGAATTTTCCCACCTATGTTTTGTTTTTGCCTTCAAAATACCCTTATGCCCTAAGAAAATGGTTCTGGTACTACCCACCATCTCTTTGGCGTCTACCTTACCCATCGGATTTCCTTTTGGATAGAGTGAGAGGGGTGACAAGGCCTTAGGGACACATAGTAGTGTGGTGCCTACCTTACCCATGGGATTTTCTTTTGAATAGAGTGAGAGGGTTGTGATAAGGCCTTAGGGAGACACAGTAGTGTGGTTCATATCCATATGCTACAGTTCCTCCTTGACCTACCTTACCCATGGGATTCCCTTTTGAATGGAGTGAGAGGGTTGTGAAAAGGCCTTAGAGAGACACAGTAGTGTGGTTCCTTCATGATATCCATGTGCTACAATTCCTCCTTAACCAACCACGTTTGTGGTTGGGGCTTTTGGCTTTTACAGGTTGGTGTCTTCTTTCTATACTAGAATGCATTCTAGCATATGCTAGAGCAGACAAACTTCTTGTATACTAGAATACATACAAACTAGACTTGACTAGACCTCTAAATGTTTCAAGATATGAGCTAGAAAGACAAGAATTAAATAAACTAAAAAATAAAGAATAGTTCTCAACGTATTCTAGAATACACAAAGACAAGAAGTTTTATGAACTACGCGTACACTAGAATACATACAAACTAGACTAGACAAACTTCATGTATATTAGAATACATGCAAACTAGAGTTGACTAGACCTCTACGTATTCCAATATATGAGTTGGAAAGACATGACTCAAACAAACTTGAAAAAGAATAACAGTTCTCTACATATTCCAGAATACACAAAGATAAGAAATTTTTTTAACACTAATGAAAAAAAGGTCAAGAGAAAGACATCCATACCCGTTTGGGAGTAATCATTGCATCTTTAAACTCTTGCTGGGTAGAAATAGGATTCATCTCTTCAAGCCACAAATCTACAGAGAAAACTCTAACTGCAAGAAACTTCCCTTTGTTGTTGTCTACCAGATGATGAATGATCCCACGAGATATACTTTCTTTGACTTCAACAATGCGACCAGAAGTTAAATACTTTGTATTTTCAGAGTAGTCTCCTTTTTCTTCAGCAATAGAAAGGAAAGGTGTGTTTGGCTCAACGATTGTCTTGTGCTTACCTACCATGCCAAAGTGAATTGTCCAAGCAAATCCTTCTCGTGCTTTACCTCTTGCACTACTCCAAAGAGTTGTAGCTTCGATTCTTGAAGACTTTTTCTGCTGATGTTGAGTTAAAGGTGTGCTTCCTTGAGATGATGGAGGAAGTCCATGAGTAGCTAAAACCATTCTGCTTGATGGTGGTTGATCTTGTAACTCTGGAAATTGGTGAGCTTCTAAAAGTTATCTTCTTGGCTCACTTGGATGCCTATCAGGGTTTGGAAGAGTCACAGTCACTCGAGGTGCCTGAAAGTGAGGACTAATTGGAGCAGGTTAAGAGCAGGTTGAGATCGGGAAGGTGTCAAGACTCCTGAGAACGTCCTGAGCCACCCACAGGGACAGATGCAGTTGCTTGATTACTTTTCTTTTGCTTCTTAGAAGTTCGAGCATCACGTATGGGTGAGGCCATCTTAATCCTAAACAAGACAATAAAAAATCATTATCTCATTGCTAAGATAAACAAACAGAGACAAAATCATATTTCTCATGAAAAAATATGATTTGTTAAGTGAAACAACATTTAAGAGTAGCAAACGTGTATGTAGGGCAAACAAACGAGAAAGACAAAAAGTGAAAGAGAACAAATAGACATAGAGAGAAAGAGAGAGAGAGAGTGTGTTAACCTCCATGAAAGAATGGACCTAGATGTTTATGCAAACATGAGATAGGAATGTAAGAGAGAGAGCTCCTCAGCACACTAGAGATAAAGAGGGAGAGAGAGATGTATTCTAGAATACAACAGGTTGTTTTCCTCCAAAGATGTGTTTTGTAATTGAATTTCAACAAATGACTTTCTAGAGCTGTGTATTCCAGAATACAACTCACAAGAAGCTTCAAAACACAATACAAAGATATAAAAGAGAGGAGAAAGCACTAAGAGATGAATAGATCAAACCCAAAACAATTAGGACCCTTTTTATCACCAAAGTACTTACAGAACCTCTTTCTTGAACACAATTTGAGAAAAATTTACCCCCAAAATCTGTCTTTTGCTACGTTTCTCTGATGGAGATTCTGACCGCTCCGTTAGCTTCAAAAGGGGGATAAAACTCTAGGACACCTAATCCAAATACTCCCGGGTTGCTCCTCCTCCGTTAGCTTCAAAAGGGGGATAAAACTCCAGGACACCTAATCCAAATACTCCCGGGTTGCTCCTCCTCCGTTTTTTATGTTAAAACTACTGCTGTTTTTTAATCGCGGGTGCGCGTGACGCGAACTCAAGAGCTTTTGCTTTCTTTGCATGTCTTCTAAAATTAGATAAAAAGCAAATCCTTTTTGCATCATGAAGGTCTATTCTAATGGTTTACATTGAGTTTGGGTTATTGTAGAACACAGCTTGCCGAAGCCGTGTATTCTGGAATACAACTCAAGTGTAGAGAGAAGTTGTATTCCAGAATACAACTTGATGAAGCTGCGTATTCTGGAATATAACTCAAGTGTAGAAAGAAGTTGTATTCCAGAATATAGCTTATTGAAGCTCTGTATTCTAGAATATAACTTATTGAAGCTACGTATTCTGGAATATAACTCAAGTGTAGAAAGAAGTTGTATTCCAGAATATAGCTTATTGAAGCTCTGTATTCTGGAATATAACTCAAGTGTAGAAAGAAGTTGTATTCCAAAATATAGCTTATTGAAGCTCTGTATTCTAGAATATAACTCAAGTGTAGAGAGAAGTTGTATTCCAGTACACAGCTTGTTGAAGCTGTGTATTCTGGAATACAACTCAAGTGCACAGAGAGAAGTTGTATTCTAGAATATAGCTTGTTGAAGCTGTGTATTCTGGAATATAATCTCAAGTATAGAGAAAAATTATATTTTTGAATACAGCTTGTTAAAGCTTCATATTCTAGAATAGAACTCAAGTGTTGAGAGAAGTTGTATTCCAAAATACAACTTGTACAAGCAATGGATTCTGGAATACAACCTCAAAGTGCATAGGTGTTAAAATTTTAAAAATGTGACTTCAAGCTTTATATTCTAGAATACAAACTAGTTAATACACAAGAAACATGGTAACTTATCGTTTTTTGTGTTGTATTCCAGAATACAACACAAGAATTAGCTTTTTAAAAATGAAGATTTTTAAAAACTATTGATTAAATCTTTCTCATAAAATATTATTTTTTCAATCTCTTTTTTTCTTAATTTACATATAAAATCTTCTTTTTGGTATTTTTGTGTATTTAAAAGACAAACAATTCTTTCAAAAAAATATCTTTTAAAAAAAGTCTATTTTTGAAATCACTTACCTCCTCAGATAATGTTTTTGTTTTTCTTCCTAGCCATAATTTCCTCATAGCAAACTTTGAACCAAATGACAATGAAAGAAAAATTAATCAAGAAAATGCATACCTTACAGAATTAACCTCAAGAAAAATGCTCCAAATTCAAAAAAATGCTCTTGTGGCTCTCTTAGCGCGGCAGACCCTTGGAATGTGTGTCTAAAAAGAACTTCCTCTCATCTTTTAGGTCCCATTTTTTATAATAATTAATAATTTGTAATATTTAAATTAATATTATTATTTTTGAATCCAACCATTAAAATTAAGTTATTTGGATTTGAGATTACACTCCACTTTGTAGCTTAGACCATTGTTTTTTAGAGAAACTTAGAGGTTTGAAGTTCCTAGTCACAGGGCAACAAAATTCTCTCTCAAGCTCGTTTTGCTCTTTTCAAGTGCCTGTATCCGTACTCACTCCTAAAAGTCTGAGCCAAACTATCAGTGATGATGATGTTACAAGCCCACTATTTGCTAATTTATCAAATTCTGATATCGATGTTCCAGTTTCTCCATCATTAGTTCAGCCTATTCGTGTGGAGACAACCGCTCCCTTGAGAAGAAAAGACAAGTTTTTGCATCACAATGCATTGAGAGAGGCATGTAGGGTGTATTGTTGTAAAAAAAACTGCTCGAGGACACTTGGATTCAGAAAAATTAAGCAGGAACGTGAAAACTTCTTTGCTTTAAAACGTGCTCAACAGAATACAGCATTACATGGTTTTTTATTAAGGTCTGGAGAGAAGATAAAATATACAGTTTCCGGCACGATTGTGTGTCGAAAGTGTTCTCTTCAAGTGTTTTGTTTAAGCAATCAGCGGATGCAAAAGATCTTAAAGCGGTTGCAAAGCGGGTGGAAGAAGATTCACGGTACTCATTTAGTACACGTGACACTTCTCAGCTGTGTTTTCTCAAGAGCTGGATGGAACGATTTGTCACTTACAATGGTGAGTGCATGCAAAATTCAAAATACACCCATTTGCCTGATAATTTTACAAAGGGAGAAGTTTACAACCTGAACATTCCCAAGAAAACTAGAATGGGGGTTTGTCAAATTTGTGCAGAGCTCAAAGCCAAAAGAGATGTTGCAAGACATTTGAAGAAAAAGGTATATTTGATTTGTGTTTTTTATACGTTTTAATTTATGAATGAGAATTCCAAGTGGTATAATTTAAACTAGCTTTACATTGTTTTGAGTCTTCAGGTCCTATTCTACAAGCACTTAAAGCTCAACAACAAAGTACAGAGCGCCAAAAGCTAGCAAAGCATCGAAAGAAGTGCCTTGAGCAGAAAGAAATGTATTTGGGATTAGTCATAGATGGAATGGATCAAAAGAAGATGTTGATACCCCATTTTATGCGTGCTCCAAAGAATTTGAAGGAAGAGAATTTCATACAACTACACGTTGTTGGAGCCCTCATCTTTAACGGCATCATGACGTCAAAAGTTTTTATAAACTTTCCAAATTTACACAACGACCCTAACTTGACCATCACCATAATTTAGAAAATAGTAAGTGAATGGCAAGGAGAATTACCTGGAACACTTTATGTGCAGCTAGATAATACGACAAGGGAAAACAAAAATCAAATAGTGCTTGCTTATTTGAGTATGTTGGTGCAGCAAAAAGGTCAAACTTGGATTTTTGTTGGTGGGTCACACTCATGATCAAATTGATCAGATGTTTAGCAGGTTTTCAGTCAAACTTGCTAAGAAAAGTGCATTTGAAACAGGTGGAGATTTTGCAAGCCCTGCATTCGCTCAGCTTAATGACCACAGTTTCCAACATCAATTCAAAATAAAACAAAAAGAAGCTGAAACACGTTTGTGGTGTAAGAAGTACTCTAACTCAGAGGCATGGCATCCTCAGGATGGTTTGAAGTTTTTACTCAGTGTCCCAGAACGACAAATTCTTCAGGCACCAAAAATGCTTTTGGCATCAAGCATTGAAGCAGCAAAATCTCAAAAAGAAAAGCGAGCCATCAATTATCAGCAATGTTTGATAGAAATTAAAGAGACCATATAATCAGCATATGTGTATTTTCCAGCTTTCTCACTTGGATGGTGGAATACATTTTTTCATGAGCAAGAAATCTTGATTGAGGAAGTTCAAAGTAATTCAAGATCACTTATGAATCTGGAGGGTACAAGAACTTGAAGACCGTGATGATAATATTCAAATGCCAAATCAACAAACAGAATTGCCTGAAGAATTGCAAACATTGGTGCATGGGGAGACTCGCGAAGCGTATGTTGGTGCTAGAAGGACTAGTCTCAATGACGGGTGCAAGAGAAGGAAATGTGGGAAGGAAATATTGAGGAGCTCACTGTAGGTGAAATGATTGCAGTGTTAGATGATGAAAGCGGATGTCCTTTTTGGTTCGCAAAGGTACTTAAAGTCCTTGAGGAAAATGGAAAAGTAAGCTCAATTGAGGTCCACTGGTACAAGGTCAATGGAGATGATGCATTATTAGGAAACTATTATCCAGAGATGATTCGAGTAAATAAAAAGGGAAAGAAAGCAAATCGTAGTCAACGTTGCGTGGATAGCCTAAGCATGGAGGATGTGGAAGTTCTTCTTTATGGTTTTACCTTGAAAAAGTCGGGTCATCTACGAGAACAATCCAAAAAAATTCTTTTGGAGAAAGTCAAAGATTTAACACGAGAGGCATAAGACCTCTCATTGTAACCAATTTTGTGGACATTATTATTTTATTACAAATTGAGTATTTTTTTTCTCAAAAAATGTGTGATTTTATGAGCAACTCTATCATCTTTCAAAGTATTGAAGTGTAAAACTTACACTTTTTAACAGTTTTTTTGAGCTTTTTAGGAGCTCGTGCTCTTTTTGGTTTAAAAAATAGTGTTTTTTGAGATATTTTAGCATTTTCAAAAATGGGTTGTATTTTTGATGGTTTAGTTGTACTTTTAAATGGCTGGATGTTTCTTAGTGGGATGGGTATAGGTTTGTAACTCTCTTCGGTATCCATAGGTTCCCATTTCCTTTATAGTACCTGTATTCTTTAAGTATGATCTTGGGTACCCACCTATCTATAACCTTCTTGATGATAGATCTTGTTTATTTGAAGGCCTTTGGGGCTTTTCTCAATAAGAGATTGCTCAAGAGGAGATTTTTAATGAGGTTAGTTGGGTTTTACTGAATGTTTTAGTGATGTTAGTAGGTGGAGAGGGTTGTTTCCCCTATGGGTAGGTAGGGGTAAGGATGCCACCTAGTTTGGAGAGACTTTTAAGGGGATGGGGCTTATTACCTCTACCTACAAGTTGACTACAAGTTGAAGCACATGCCTCTTTTCAAGAGGCATGGATGATTATGAGTTTTCTTTGATGTTCTTGGCTTTTACCTGAGTCCTTATACAATCTTGGGTTCTTCATCTGTATTACCACCCCAACTGATTCCTTCTAGAACCACACACCATTACATAGCAATAGTCCAAAAGTCTAGAGAAAATATGAGATCTATGAGAAATACGATCTATGCAAATATATGGATATTTAGAATAGCCCCAGCCCATTGACTATGCCTCCTTGTTAGAAGCTATGGTGTAACCAAGAATAAAAGACTATAATAACATGCTCAATGTTTCCATTATAAGAGCATGCACCGTATTGTTGAGTGTCCTTAAAGATCCATCTCCCTAATCACCCTAACTCCATCCCCAAATCTAGTGCTAAAGCCCAGTGTCATTTCATATAGAGGCACACATTACAAGTGTAGATTCAATCATGCATTCAATGATTATCCCAATAGAGTGACAATCAATGGGGGGATCTTTAGGAAACCTCAACAAGCCTTAGGTTATTAAGTGTATAAGGAGGGGATTTATTCATGTATTCCCTATAATGCACCATCACACACAAGGCACCAAACCAAGGTAGCAGCCAAGGAAACATCCAAGGTAAAGAAGAAGAGCTCAAAAATTACACAAAAACATTAAACACGATCCATTGTCAAAAATGACAAATGACAACATTATGACCATCAAAAGTGGTCCGAACAAGAGTTCTTTGTGGATCATGGAGATAGCAACCTCTCCCACTCAAACATGCTCTTCCCAAAATCCCATCAACTATGCAACCCTTCCAAAGAAACTCTAAGAGTAGTGTGACCCTATGTTACAAAATAAGCCCGAGAGCTTGTGAAGAAGGTACACACTGAATTAGAGCCCATCCTTGAGCAAAGGGTCATATACAAACAACCGACCCTCCTCCTCCCCCCCCACCCCGAGGCCATCATTGACCTTATTCTAGAGCTAATCATAGAACTAGTGTGGGAACCTCAAAACCTACCAAAGGCTTTAACCAAACCCATAACCATTCTTAAGAGGCCATTGAAAGAACCCATAACCGAACCCATAAGCATTCTTAAGAGGAGATGAAAAGAGCTACTTTTGGAGTCTCTATCTCTAGAACTAATTCACCTAAATCCCACATTGCTAGATGTAGTAAGGAGGGGAAGCCAAAGTTGGCCATCCATGGGTCATTATAGTCATTCTTAAGAGGAGATGAAAAGAGCTACTTTTGGAGTCTCTATCTCTAGAACTAATTCACCTAAATCCCACATTGCTAGATGTAGTAAGGAGGACTTAGTGGGAAGCCAAAGTTGGCCATCCATGGGTCATTATAGTCACCATAATATTATTTTCTCTAAGGTGATTAGTGAAAACTTGTTCACCCTATCAGAGGCATTATTTAGATATCGAGCTTAACTAGTGCTATATGGACATTGATGAGATCAGGTGGGTGATATCTTTCACACTTATGCCACTAGCATGGTTGGTGAGATTATGGTTGACATGCTACTAGTGGATGATAGAGTGTGTGATAGTGCAAAGTTATAGCAGAAATTTAGTTGCAAGATAGTATGTGCAAAGAATCCAAGGGTTGCAGGTGTTGGTGGGGATATATGTTTATTTGACTAGTTTACATACAGTGGCATTATAATAGGTCTATCGTATTAAAGAATATAGATTAACTATAAGTGCTAAAGGTCTTTTACAAGCACTATATGGTAAGTTGCTATAGTTAAAGATGCCTGATACCATATCATAGATTGTGAGCAAGAAGCTAGAAAAGAATAACTTCTAGGCATGGATTTCAGGATGACCGATTTCCTTATGGGAAAAGGATATTGGGAGTTCATCATAGGTGATGAAAAGGAGCCGAAGATTACCGAAGAAAATCCAACTCCATAGTAGAGGCAAGCATATAAGTATGGCATGAGAGAGCCAAAAAGTCATTGTACTTATTGTTTGTGGCAAATTGTATGATTGTGCATATATACAGGATACACAAATACCTAAGGAGGCTTGGGACACCTTGGTGAAGATGTACACCACAAACACCCAAGCTTAAAAGATGTAGCTAAAACAAGAGCTACATAATGTGACCAAAGGGAAGCTAAGTATAAATGATTATTTAATGAAGGTTAAAGGGCTTGCAGATGCCCTTGCTTTCTATTGGATCAATAGTAGATGATCATGATATGGTTTTACTAAAATCTTTAATTATCTTGGAAGAAATACAACCATTTTCATACTCCATTGGAGTTCGAGAGAACTTTACTGATTTTCAAGAGTTGATTGCTCTTCTCATATGAGGAGATGAAGATTGGGGGAGGTTCATCCCCAAGAATTTCAAATGAGCAGGCCTTCTACTAGTAGATACATGTAGAAGTAGAGGTAGATCATCATCTAAAGGCCAAGGTGTAGTCTAGTTTGGAAATAGAAATCATGTTGGGTAGCAAACAATAACAGGAATCAAATGTATAAGCAGGTGGGAGAGGCCTCTAAAGGTAAGGGGAGACACAGAGACCGAGGTGGTTGGCAAAGAAATCAAAATAACATAGAGTGCTATTACTATGGCAAACCAAGGCAAATGGCAAAGGACTGTTATAAAAAGTATAATGGTACCAAAAGTGGAAAGTTGCAGAAAGGTAACTATGCATCATCAAAAGTAAATAGGGTGAGGACAAAAGTGAGCTGTTGTTTATGATGTAGCACATGCTTAGCTCGAGGATCGGAGATGTGTCAGGATCTGGCGATGTTTAATATATGGATTCTGGTGCCTCTAACCACATGACCAGTAATAGTGAGTGGTTTAAAGACATATAAAAATGAAAAAACCAAGTTATGTAGAAATAAGTGATGATACTGCATACCCTATTGCACATGTTGGTAAAGTGCCATTGTCTATGCAGGATGAAAAAAGCAGATGTACTTCATGTTCTAAAACATTATAAAGAATCTAGTTTCTGTTGTTGATGAGACAGATGTAGAATAGGATCTACAAGTGAGGCTCAATTCTCAAGGGTGTTTTGTGGAAGACTTCAAAAATCAGCGCTACTTGGTTGCAAAGGGTTTTAAAAATGGCATGACGATTACTTTGGATGTGAACGTGCCTAAGGTGAAGGTAGCCATGTTTGTACATGGGAAAGGTAGCCATGTTTGTACGTGCCTAAGGTGAAGGTAGCCATGTTTGTACATGGGAAAGGTGTCATTGCTAATATTGACATATGGTACAAGCACATTAGCCATGACTATATAGCGGACTAAAGTTTATGCAAGCCTAAAATACTGTTTCAAGTTTGTCAAATTTTAAAGTTAATGGTATGTATAAAGTTTGTAAGCATGCCAAACATGATTTCCCACAAAAAGTATGCCAATGCAAGGCCATTAGATGTTATATATTTGGATATAAGGAAACCAACCAAGACTAGAATAATTGCAAGTTGCAGGTATTATGTTACATTCATTGATTATCACACTAGGAAAATGTGGATTTACTTTATGAAGGAGAAAAGTGAAGTGTTTTCTCACTCTTAGAGATTTAAAGCCTTGATCAAGAAAGAAAATTCATGCAAATAAAATTCCTGAGATCAGATGGTGGGGGAGAGTATTTCTCCAACAAGTTTAATTATTTCTTAAGAAATTAGAGAATTAAGAGATAGTTCACATGCTGATACACTCCACAGTGGAATGGTGTTACAAAAAAGAAAAATAGGCACATTTTATAAGTGGCATGTGTCTTAATTTTTGAAAAGAATATGCCATATTACTTTTGGGCAGAAGTAGCAGCAATGCTTACATTATGAACAGGACCCCCACTATAGTTGTTCAGGTATGTCACCTGATAGAAGTTTACAGGCATAAAACCAAATGTTTCTCACTTGAAAGTTTTTGGATATATTATATATATATGCATTTTCTTAATAAAGTAAGAAAAAAGTTAGATCCAAAGGAAGAGAGATGAATTTTCATTGGTTATGCTTTGAGCATAGCCTTGATAAGGAGCTTGGCATTCCATCAGTGGGTTACTCCTGGTGCAAGGAGAACCAGGGTTGTTTTGAGGACACCTCATAGTGATCTAGGTGTACACAGGTCTATGAGGGTTAGATACCCTATATTGTTAGGTTGAGATATGATGGATATACATGTCATCCATTAAGCTTACATAATTGGTGATTTACATTAAATTTGAGCCTAAGAGGCTCAAATCTTAATTTCATTGGTGATTTACATTTGATTTGAGTCCAAGAGGTTTAGATTTGAACCATAGAGCCAAGAAGTAGCTTAGGTAGAATTTAAGTTCCGATTAAGTGGATTGGTGTGGTTGTTATTGCCTTTGATTTTATTCATGTATTGTTGAAATTGGTAGCATAGAGCATCTAAAATCAACAAAAAAATCAACCCAAAGGCAATCAGTCACTTGCATAATCACCTATAATTAGGATTAGGAACCTTAAAACACACCATAAAAGTCCAAGAAGCCTTGTAAAACTACAAAAAGTATTGTTCGGTACTACTGGTGCCAATCTCTGGAAGAAGTCAGTCAACTGGGACTATCTTCCTCCGCTATGATGTGCGAGTGTCTGAAGTAAGATCTCCATGTGTCTCTGTGTAGTGCTAGTAGTAGTCTGCCTAGGTGTCTCTAGTCCTATCTCTCCCAGATCTATCTAAGTGATGTGGTCCCTCTAAAAACCTTAGGATAGCATGCCCTGATCTCCTGCAAAGCACCACACTGGCAAACAAAATGCTCCTCTGTCTCTACCCCCGTCTGGCATAATCTGCAAATGTTCTCTGCTCGAGGGATGTGTGCTGCTCTCCCAATCTCGATCTCTAGTTGGTGTGATGAGACACTTAGTGTTCCAATGGCTACTCTGGCTCCATGTGATAAGTGGACCTCCAAGTATCGTGGTCGCTGGTGGATGACGCCGTCTGTGGAGGTGCTCAAGAAGTGATCTCTGTGTAGTAGAGCATCTTCGTCGGGAGTGGCTGACTGGGAGATAGCCAAGTCTCCTGTATGTGGCCCTGCCAAATGTCATGTCTCATGACTCTGTTCCTCTCTGTCTGAGAGAGGCGTCTGTGTGGTGCAGCTAGGTCATACTGTAAGGGTGGTAATCTGTCAACATCAATCCTGTGTGATGATATCCATTGTGTCCCTCCTCAGCAAGCTGTCTGGATGCCTCAAAAGCAGCCCAAGATACACGATTTAGTGGGAGCTCCCGCATCCTGTGTATAAAAGATATAGTCTGGAACATGGCCTCTACTAACATAGGTGGTACAGCAAACTCCGCTCGAAGGATATCATGTGGTACTGAAGGTTTGCTGCGGATCATCTGTGAGAGCATCAAAATCTGAGGGTGCTCTATCTGTGTCCATGAGGATGTAGCCAAACCTGGTGCCCATACTGCTACTGCATACATCAATGCTGGAGTAACTAGTGTATCAAATAGCCACCCCTTAGTACGGGGCTCCTGGAAGTGTGCCTGGTGACACTGGCGTTCCAAAATTGCTAGTGCTGTGTACCCTCGTGTCACTCTGTCTCTGGCTGCCTGTGCCATAGAGAATCTCCCTGATGAGCTGGTAAATGTGACCCCAAGGTATACATATGAGCCCACCACCTCTACCTGTCCCCGGGCTAGTGTAAGGATAGTCTGGCATCTGACTGCTGCTGTGCTGATGTATGAAAGACCATAACCTTGGTTTTCCCAAGGTTCACTGTGAGTCCTCGCTCCGCACAAAAAGTATCCATGGCCTGTAGATGCCTTTGTAGCCCTGTCCGAGTATCCGACATAAGAATGATATCATCAGCATATAATAGAATGTGTACAGTCGTACAGATGTCAATCCCAGAGCCTCCTCCATGTATGATGTAGTCTGCTACCTTGTCGATGTATAAGCCAAAGAGTGTCGGGGAGAGAGGGCAGCCCTGCTTCACACCAATGGTGCTGGCAATCATATCTGATAGTCCCCCTGGGCATCTAACTCGTCCAAACACTTGCTCATATAATCTGTAAATCCCCCACATCGGGGGGTATGCCCAGTGTTTGTAAGCAGTGGAAGAGGCGCTCTCTCGGGACTGTGTCGAAGGCTTTGCGAAAGTCCACAACACAACAATAGAGTCTCTGTCTTCGTGCCCGAGTTTGGTCAATCAGGCATCTCAGGGTGAAAATGTGATCAATAGTAGAGAAGGCTTGCTAAAAACTTGCCTGACCAGGGGCACGAAGCCCCTCCCTCTTAGCGTGTGTGCTCAATTCTGCCTCCAAGATAGCCCCATAGAGTTTGGCCAAGGTATGACCAATCATGATAGTCCTGTAATTACCGGGGTCCAACATGTCCCCAGCTTTGTGGATCGGTACAATAGTGTGCATCGTCCACTCAGCCGGGAAACCTTCTACCAGAGCCCTGTTAAAGAGGTAAGCAGCAATAAAAGGAGAGAGTGTGTTAGCTGCACAAATGAAATGCTCACCCCGTAAGCTGGTGTGATCCTCAGCTCTGCCATGTTGGAATCTATGTATAGCTCGAGATACCATATCGGTAGTAAAGAAAACCGATGAGGTTAGTGGAGTCTCGGTGGGGCGAGGGATGAGTGGCTGTGGCGGAACATCATAAAGCTCTTCTGCATAACTTGGGGGGGCGTGGCTCTTTGAGTCGTCGCCAAGCAGTGCCATCATATGAATCATCTGCGGTCTGTTTGCTTGCCTATGACGTTAAAAGTCACTCTCTCTCTCTCTCTCTCTCTCTCTCACACACACACACACACACACACACACACACACACGTGTTTCTTTAATCTCTCATGAATATATATATATATATATATATATATATATATATATATATGGCTGCAACTTTGCTCATGAGCATGTGGTAGATGTCCCAGTATTAAGCCTCCTCATATGTGCATCGCTTGCGGCGTGTAAGAGACCGCATCTGTCTACTGGCCTGCTGCTCTGTTATTTCCCCGCTCGGAGATGTCGATGAAGCTCTCTGCACTCATTATCATACCATCTATTCTGGGGCATGTTCCCGGATCTAGGTGGCTTCCATGTCTGGAGATGGTGTGGAAAGCTGTGGCTAGCTGCTGTGTGAAAGCTGGGCCGTCAGTACATTGATGGGTGCTGTAGGGTCCATACCAAAGAGGCCATCATGTACTTTTGAATCATAAACATTTGCAAGCGCTCCGGGTAAAGTGGAAGATGGTACGAGATGCCTGAGTGGTCGGGGGTGGCAGATCAAGAGAGCTCCTAAGAGAAAAAGCCAAATAAGTATGGTCCGCACCAATGGGGCATGTAGGGATAGTGAGAAAGGGTCTATTAGGTCTGTGCTCTCCCGCGAGCCCAATATGTAGTCCACAGTGCTGCTACCTCCTGATGATGGGAAACATGTGAGTCTTCCTGATTCTGGCCATTGTGACATCCCATTATAAATAACGAGATGGTGTCTAGCTCCTAGGTCCAGAAGGTGTTGCCCATAACCTGTACTGTCTAGCCCACTGTCCTTTGACATCCTCGTGGTCCCTGCATCTACATCGTCTAGTACTTGTTGTAGGATGAGGGGATCTGTGAAGTCGAATGATTCACACTGTCGATTCTATGTGCGTGCATTGAAGTCCCCCATCATGAGAACCTCCCCCATGGTCGAATAGTGTAGGATATGTGCGGATAGAGTGGCATATGGAGACTCACTAGGAAGGGCCCCTCTCTCCTCTCCTCTCCTCTCCTCCTCCAATCTGGTCCTCCATGTGACCTGTGTTGAATCTCGACCCCTTCGGCGGGAAGTAGCATATTGCCAAGTAAACTGTTCTCACCTCTGAGAGCTGTAGGCTAATCCACATGTAGCGTTCCTCTGGGTCTCTCAACACCACCCTGATACGCTGGTGTAGTGCTCGTCTGAACAGTATAGCGATCCCACCTGAGCCTCTGGAAGTGCCCTGTCGCATCCCTTGTCTATACACTGATTTTTCCACTCGTACCCCGCTACCCGTGGTGGTAAGCCTCTCTCTGGGCTTTCATGTGTCTCTGTTAGAAACATGATGTCTCGGTTCTCCATAACCTCCTCTAGTCTGCCTGGATGTGTCCATAGAGCCCCATTGCAATTCCAAACTGCTGCATATATCTCCTTGTGCTTCTTGATAATTTCCTGTGTCCCATAGGCCATATGGCGCTATGCCACCACCATCTTGCCCTCTATGTATACATGGCCGTCTCTGTAATGTGCCTTTTTTCCCTCAACACGTGCTGCTTTAATTTGTGGCATGCATGATTTTCCTTCAACACAATAGACTCATAGTGACCTCGCTACGTAACTCTGCTACTCAAAGATACCCGTCACTAGAGGTAGCAACCTAATAAACTTGGACTGATCAGGCACACTTTTGTTGACAAGATCCTTAACCACAATAACCAGTATAAGCGAACATACTGTGCACCCATTTAAAGAAATCTACCATCAAATCAGAAGTGCCTTAATAACACTAGATTAACCACCTTTGTTTTAAGGAACACTGAAAGAAAAAAAATAACAACTTACAACCCTTGCTAGCTTCCAAACATATCATTCAATTCTTAACCATAATAATGACTCTTATTTTAAGCCATGTGGAGTAGAAAAGTACCGTGAAACCATTGCAGCCAATCAGCATGAGGCTTTGTCTTAGATTTGATTCAAGCTGCATTCGTCGTACATGGTACATATACAGCAGAAACATCGATGCAGACAGGTGCTTCATAATGCACAGACATATTCATGAAACATGGCGTTTAAAGGGCTGTCAGTCATCCTCTTCAGTTGATGGCTTTTCTTGCCCTGTCTGTAAAGCAGATGTTTCAAAATATCATGGTGCAAAAGGCCATACCATGGAAATATTTAACGCTTCGTGGTGGTTTGCATGGACATGTCATGTTGCACACCTATGTAACGTGGCGCATATAGAAATAAGATGTGTAGCATCCATGCAAGCTGTGGGAGCAGTGTTACCATGGAATGCTGTTCTGCTCACCTGGAACGTGGGAACGATGTCCCTTCAAACATGATCACCGCAAAACGCCCATTTCGTTTTGTCGAAATGTGAAACACATTTCGCTATTGAAATGTTTCAATCATGGACGTTACATCCAATGTTTCAAGGCAGCTAAAAAGTCAAGAAGAAATAAAAACGTTCAATATTGAACATTATTGCAATTCATGCTTACGCTCCACCAATTATGAGACATGTTATTTTTTGTTTATGTAACATGTATACAATATGACTCAAAATGAGGAAATCACTTAGAATTATCCATGGATGCAATCAACAATGCATTGTAGTTTTGAACTTTGTTTTGGTTATACGCTACTGGATTTTGATACTTTTGTTTTCTTGATTGTAAGTATTAAAGTAAAATTGTAAATAAGTTTGAAGGCCCAAATTTTAAATTTCAGATTTGGGCCCACAAATCGGAGGGAAAAATTGCACTTTCGCTCTTCAATTAAAAAGCCAAATATGAAGTTTCACATTTTGGCAGGCCCAATGTGAAACTTCAGATTTGGGCCCCTAAATCGGAGGGGAAAATTACACTTTCCTTCTCTAGTTGAAGGCCCAGATTTGAAATTTCACATTTAGGTGGAAGGGAAAATTGCACTTTTCCTCTCCAATTAAAGGCCCAAATGTGATATTTCAGATTTGGGTCCCCAGCCTTCAGATTTTTTGTATATAATCATTTCCGTCTATCGTTTCATCGTCTACCTGCCCAGCGTTGAAACGTTTTGTTCCAAAATACATCATTTCAGCAACGTTTTGTTTCAACAGTGAAACGTCTCACGGGGTGACCTAGCCTGCAATCGGATATTCTGGAACGCACTTAAACATTCCGAATTGTGGAGGCCCACGTAAATGCTATTGAAGTTAATTGATGAATGGTAGTGAAGAGTTACATAATTTGATGAATGCCAGAGCAGTGGACAAAAAACAACAGAACAACGGCCACCTAAAAATCACATTTTGGTTGAGTAGCACGCCGCAACCCGTTGTTTCTCCGACTCTCTGTGTGACCATCCACCAATGTCCACTACTGCGTTGCTACTACTCAGTCTTCACGTGTTAGTTACTACTCACCCTGCCTGCCAACATCTTAATTGCTTGCTGCTCATCGCCTCTCCCAGCATCTCAACTGCTTGCTGCCTCATTGCCTGCACACTGCTGCTGCTCGCAGATAAACACACCGCTGTTGCTCATCGCTTGCACACTACTACTGCTCATCACATGTGCTTGCTGCTCGCTCAAGCCTCACACGTGACACCGGTTAAGTATTGAGAGTCGGCTGCCACTGAAGCCTCATGCGTGACACCCTACTACCTAGAGGAACAGGGCTCGCTAGTAGCCGCCAAGGGCCTAGCCTCCTACACTATACAGTAACGCTTCAACACTTGTCACTATCTGTCTCCAAGCAGCATGGCTTCGAAGTGGTGGAATGCAGTTGATAGCAGCAAAAAATATTCCAGCAAGGGAGGAGCAAGGAAGTGGAAGTGTTACTATTGTGGCAGCGAGAAGAATGGAGGAGTAGATAGAGTCCATGCCCATCTCATTGGAGAGAAAGGCCACGGCATCAACTTTTGCCCTCTCATTTCAAATGCAAAGAAGGCCCCTCTTACCGCAATCTCGCGGCTTCATTGGATGCACCCAAACCGGTAAGGCTACTAGCTCCTATGACACGAGTTGATTCTTCTTCATCAAGCTCAGGAGGGGGTGGAGCCCCCTCTTCCACTCCTTCCAAGGCTTCTCATGTAGAGTCCTCTACGGTTCCTTCTCGTGCTCCCATTCCATCAAGTAGGCACACGAGCCTTGCAACTACATGGCATCCAAGTAGAAAGGCATAGGTAGATGCAGTTGTTGCTCGTTTCTTTTACAATTGTGCCATATGTTTCAATGCCTCAAGATCTCCTTATTACAAGGAGATGGTTTAGGAGATTGCAAGGTTTGGTCGCACTTATAAGCCACCAAGCTTTGAAGCTTTGAGGACCAAGCTTCAGGATGATAAAAGCATGGGATCACTCTCATTGGAGATGGTTGAAGCGACACAAGGCCTCGCTCCATTCGGCACACCAATCATACTTTGTGAGTTTCATTAACTCCGAGGGAGGAAAGACCGCAGAGAGACTTACTGATATTTGGAGTGAGGCCATTGAGTATGTTGGGGCCTCAAATGTCTTGCAATTTATTGGAGATGGAGAAAATGCCAATAGGACAACAGAAGCAATCATTGAGGCACGCTATCCCCACATTTGTTTTAGTCCATGCATTGCCCATTGTCTTAACAATCTCTTGAAGGACATTGAGAAATTGCCTTACTACTTGCATTTCATTAAAATGGGGAGAGAGGTGGTGACCTTCATCATACATATTCTTGTAGTATATCTATTGGCTCCAAGGATCTATTGAAGTACTCCAACATATGCTTTGCCTATAACTTCTTGATTTTAGAGCAGATGGATGAGTGCAAGAATGCATTGAGGCAGCTTGTGGTGAGTGGTGAGTGGGTGCATTCTCCACAATCCCACTCTAGTGCAAGTACAGGTCGCTCTCACACTATACTCGATGAGAGCTTCTGGGAACATGTTCATCATGTGCTTGCTATTGCCTCACCTATCATTTGCATGATGAGACTTGTTGATGGTGATGACCCTTGCATTGACAAGGCATATGAGAGACTGGATAAGATAGTGGAGCAAATTAGGGAGATTGAGCCATATGCTGACAGGTTTGAGAAGTTGAGAGAGCTATGCTAGTCATAGTGAGATAGTTACCTCTCACATTTGCAAGCAACAGTATTCGTATTGGATCTAGAGTTTCAACAAAGGGGACAGAGATAGGAGACCGATGAAGAGGTGGCTAGAGGATGGGAGAAGACTCATCAGAGATTGATACCAGATCAGACTCACAGGAGAACCATCGAAACTTAATTGAGCTCTACAAGAACAAAATGATCTTATTTTCATATGTACATGCCTTAACAAACAGGTTTGTAGTTAGATCGACTTTCTCGTGAGAGGATTATGGAGCTAACACCTCGGAGTTGCAACGGGTTGGTCATTCGCATTCTTAGCCAAAGGCTAGTTTCACTCCTTGTGAGCGTTTGTGGCATTTTGCCACATAGCGTCAAAGAAGAGGAATCGCCTTGACATAGCAAAGGCAAATGATCGAGTCTTTTTTAATGCAAACTTGCGTTTTCTTAACAAGGTTACTGGGGAGATCATGGAGGAGCGCTTCATTGGCTTCAGGTCTCATAGTGACGATGACTTGGATGACTTGGATGATAGTCACAGAGCAGAGGGAGATGCAGTTGATGCGGATTCTGCCGATGCCCCTATCATTTCCATGATTGATCATTGTACTATACAGTTTTGATTTATCATAAATCATGTTTTATTGGTTCATTTTGTCGTTGTAACCTTTTGCTAAAAGCTCTGACTCGTCACTCTTGTTTGTAGACCATCTATGAATTAAAATTGATCATCAATGTAATTTGTAATCTCATTTTTACAAATGCCTCTGTCTAAGAGTCAAGACTTGAAACTTGAAAGTTACAACTCCATTTTTGAGTTCTCTCATTATATTATGTTTTGTACATCTATAATTCAATGTATTATAGTTTTTTAAAAAAAATCAAAAGTAAAGATATGATGTGGCATTCCCCGTTTCTCCCATCCCCCGAACGTTCCCATTTCCAAGGGTCAAAACGTTCCCAGCATGGTCCATGTCCGAGTACACTAAAACAAGCATCAATGCAAGCTAGTGTCCTAGAGTGCAAACAGCCACATCTTGGCATGACATGACAATATATCGCCGGGCGTGATAGAGACGGTCTTCTTGTTTGCCAAGCCTAGACAAGGCACAAAACCACAGCTTAAGAAGACACAAAACCATAGCTTAGGAGGGCAGCAAGGCATGGATGATGAGTGAAGGGAAAACCCTAATAGAATCCACCGTCAGAGCTGACCTGAGTATTTGAAGGTGTTGAGACTGTAGAGATTGTTGGAATCACTGCTGAACTGCAGCCATGTCTGAACAAAAAACGGCGGCATAAGTAATCCTGAAACCCTAACCCTAAAAAAACCAAGCCATTTGAGCACACGGTAAACAAGTACCTGAAGCGACTTGAAACAAAAGGGCGTCTGTAGAAGAAAGAGAACCTCCGCAGAGAGGCTGCGGTTGTAGGGTTGACGCTAAGTACCATTTCACACTACCCGCCCGGCCTTTTATTTCGTGGCGCAATCAACAGTCACATCATTGAGTTGTGTACTTTACTCTCTTTCTAACATTGTCTTTTCTCTCTAAACTCTCTATCTCTATCTGGTCCATAGCCATGGTTACCTTCACGTTCAAGCCAGCATAGCTTAACATGGTGTCAAAGCATGTAATTTAGGGTTTCCTTTTTTCTAAGGGCTTTAGTACTACTCAACTGTCTATTCAGCCAAAACCACCCAGTCAAGTGCCAACTCTACAGCCCGCCAACTCCTACCTATCTACGCTGGTGCGAACTACAACCACCTTTCCATAGTCACCAACTATGCTATGCACACCCACGTCTGTAGCTTCCCCCACTAGTGCCTACAGCCTCTTGTCTACAACAAGACCGCCCAATAGCTTCTCTGTTTACTATCGTCTCTGAGTTGCCTGTCGTCGTAGCTGCTCAACCTATGTGCAACCCGACGACCACCTACCACCTACCCGAACACAATTATTATCTACACCTGCACTCTTACTACACATCGACTGTATTTGACGCCTCAACATCAGCTACTTGCCGCCCTATTGCACCCGCTTATTATGCCTACTACACATACACCTCAACGACATTAGCATCGCATGCACATCCAACACCTGAAGGAACAAAAAACAGAAGAGGGGAGAACCTATATCAAATCAACAAGGTGCTTTTGCAAATATCATCTCAATAACTATGAGCTCTCACATGTTCATATATAAGTTCAATGGCCAAGGTTTCCACACCTACCAAATGAATTTAAAGTTTCATTTGATGAAAGAAAATATATGGGGTTTGGTGAAAAGCACCACCAGTTCAATGTCTTCCTCCAATGCTGATGCAATCAATAGGATCATTGCTGCAATAAATGAAGAAGAGCCTAGAACACAATAGGATCTCTTTAGAGCAAATAGGGCATATGCCATCATTTCTCTTAGCTTGAGTGATGACTTTTGAACATAAAAAGGGCCCTGTATAAGGATCCCTAATTTTAAGGAATTAAGACTAATTTTATTGAGGCTTAAGGAGACAAACCTCATAATGATGCCTACTTTTGGCCCTAAAAGTAGGGGATCTCTCTAGTTTTCCCTCTCTAGGATTTTTACTCTAGGATTCTCTTTGTAGCCACAAACTCTCGAAACATCATCAATCTCCTTCCTATAATTCCATTTGAACTGAAGAATGTCCACTTCTGTACACTGCATGCATTCATGCGTGTGTTTGACTGTTTGCTCAAGTGTCACATAGATTATGCATTTACCATGCAAGGCAAAGAATGACAAGAAGAAGCTCTTCATAAAATAGAGCAACTACTCAACTCAATTGGGTGCCATGGTGGCAATGTGCAAATTACTATTAATAACAAAAAGACCTCTGGCATGAATCATGAGGTCGCACAACAAGTGTCCATGAGTGGAAATAAAGCAAGACATTTTTTGGAGAAGCCAGAAAATGCCAAGGACTCAACCAAGCCTTGGAACTTGTGGAAGGATTTATGCAAATGTACAACATTTGACTGCACCAATTCAAGCCTTGTAATTCTATGTGAGAAGGTTTGGTCAGACTTCAATAAGATGGTGAAACTTTTGACCAAAAGCATGACAACCACAAAGGAGTGACAAAAATTTCAAGACGAGCTTTCTAATTTTAGGAAGTCCATGGTTGATACATGGGGTGAAACCAACATTACGTACTACATGATAACTACATTTGCTCCTTCCTACTGGATATTAAGAAAAGGAGTATGAATAACTACTGACTCTCTTAATTTTTGTGCTTTATGCTCATGGTGCATACTTCATGAATGAGTATGGTTCTCTGGACATGTCGAGCACACAAGGAATGGAGAAATCTCACTATCAAGCTAGAAGAGTATATTTTAAAAACACTCGATATGGAGGAGGGAATACTCGTACAAATTACCTCAAAGAGATGTTTAACTGGTTGGTCGAGGTCTGAAGAGGACTTTGCTCCTTAATTCCAGGGAGTTAGTTCGGGTACCTGCTTTGTTGTGCTGCCATATATAAAGAAGTATGTATTTTCTTTGGATTTCAAGCTGTTGATGGAATTTAAGTTATTAGTTGCCTGTGTTAGGTTTCTTATATTTTTTGTTTAGTTTCTCAATTTCAGAGGGCACTGGTCTGCTTGTTTAATTAATGTGGTGAAATGCCTTCTCGGAATGCACGGACAGTCTAAATTGTAAGTCAATATACTTTATATTGTTTCCTTCTTACTTCCTAATTGTTGATTATAAGTCATTCTTTATATCGTTGACTGTAGAGGGCATGTAAGAGGGCGGTTGCATTGATTGAAACTCTATGTCCTGAATTGAAAAAGGATATAGAGTGGAAATTTCTCAACCAACCCGTTCCTATGCAAAAGGATTCGCACTCTTGTGGTTGGCATGTAGTTGCAAATTTCTGGAAGTTCCTTCTTTCCAAGTACACTAACTTTGACAGATGTGTAAGTTTCTTGTGTCAATGTAATATAATTTCTCTATGTTCATTTCATGAGAGATCTCACATTATTCTAATTGACTTTTATGTTGTTTTGCAGTCTGTTTGCTCAGACGAGTTCTAGCTGTGGAGTGTGCGGGTAAGGGCAATAAACATTATTCTCAACAATGCAATTACGCCTGATGACCCTGACTCGCCACTTCCACCAGTTTGCTAGCACTAGTGCATCAAAGAAGAGAAAAAAGATGCCGTTTCATTCCCCTATTAAGCATTTCAGCTTTGAACAAGGAGTCCCTGAGAAGGGAAGCAAGGGCAAGGCAAAGAGGAAGCTTCCATTTGCAAGCAAGGGCAAGGACAAGGCAGGCAAGGTGCCAACAACAAAGGAGACAAAGCTGAAGGCTGAGTTAAAGGAGGAGGCCAAGGCTGAGGCTACAGAGCCCGAAACTGCTTAGAGTCATTTTGTATATGTCCAAAGACAACATTGTAAAGATTTTGTATTTTTATTGAGCTTGGCTCATTTTTGTATAAACATTCTATATTTTTATTGAGCACTACTCATTTTTGTATTTTGTGATGAGTATTGTGCTTTGCCATAATAAAGTAGATTGTTGAGAATTTTTATTCTCATAACTTATCTTTGGTTAAAACTGAATTTTAAAGACGTTTGCTTCAAAATTGTTATGAGTACTTTGTAGAGTAGACACATGTCCATGTAGAAATTTTTCATCACATTAGTCATTGCTAAGATACAACAGTTCAGTACAAGTCTTACAATGACTTCTATTAGGCCTAAGTCCCTCGATACAAGACCTTTCTAATTCTGCACGATAGATTTTTCCTCCGTCTTCTTCTCTGGGTTGTTCATATGAAGAATTCTTTGATACACCTCTTTGGCTTCATCTATCAGTTTGTCTACATCTTCAAGGTCTTTCTTGAAGCTTTCAGATATCTGGATAGGTTGATCATCTGTATCCCCAACAGAGGAATAGGAGTCATCATCAGAAGAAACAGCTAAAATAGCTGGCCTAGCAACCTTGCTAGGAACAATCCTCTCATTAGAAGAATTTGCATCCATGGGTGGCTTTTGTATAGAGCTTATAAGTTGTAAGATATTATGTTCTCAATTCCCTTATGGACTAGTCTTTATACACTGTTTTGGATGGACTCCAAAACCATCGACATAAAAAAACCATGTGCCGCGTAAATCTATGTGCCACTAAACCATTTTGGAATAGGAACCCTAGTACCTACACTGAGCTGACCATTATTGTGCACATACAAGACAGCTTTAGAGTAAATTTCTTGAGGTATATTATAACTTTAATATAAAAATCTAAATTCATAGCTGTTACAAGACAAAAATTCATTGCTCAGTACACTTTTTTGAGGGCAAGGACTTTACAAAATTAACATACTTGAAGTAGCTTCAAAATTCACAAAATTCAAAATCCCCCTTAACTGAGCGATATACCATCAACATCCGAATTGGGATCTACCAAGGTCTTTGGCTCTAGTTGTTTTCAAATCTTTGGCTCTAGTTGTTTTCAAATCTTCCAAGGTCTTTGGCTCTAGTTGTTTTCAAATCTTTGGCTCTAGTTGTTTTCAAATCTTCCTATTGTTCACCTTGAATTGTGCTCTGCTAATATCCTCACCTCCCATGATATTGAGGTGCTCTCTAATATTTAGGAGGCTCCAATGTCTACTTGCACCTACAACTTCCACTACACCACTGGGCAACCGAATGCATATGTCAAGAGGCAAAACAACTTGTTCATCTGCCTGCACATTGAGACCCAACAACTATTCTTTTTCATCCACCACTCATAATAGAAGTGTATGTGTAGTGTGACACGAGCTTTGAGATACCAAAACGCGACACTAGATTCTACTATATTGCGCTTGAATGTGTCATCCTTATGTATCCCTTCTACAGTCCTCCACTGGTCTCCAAGCAAGGCTACCATGTCATCACCTAATACCTTCTTGCACACAAACATGGTAGGTGTTTGTGAGAAACAAAATTAATTGAACATCTTAGCAAAAAGATGTATTGGGCATACCCAACTAAGACTCACAGATCGAGAGGGCTTTGCAAACTTCAAAGACCCTTGTATATCACAAAGCATCTTTGATTTCATGACCATTATAGTCCAAGCATCTGGAATTGGCCATTCTATAGAAGATAGGGGTGGAGATGTGATTATCTGTAGCTTACCAAACCCACCATCCTACTTTGGCACCAGATTTTGGCACCAGATAGGAGTGCTGGTAAAAGAAGACCTTTTCCTTAAGAAGTTCTGCACTTGTTTTACAAGAAAACATTGCCTCACCAATGTCTGCATGCAATGCTTGAAATATTCTGGTAGTAAGGCTTTCCAATGGCTACTCCTCTAACATGTTTGAAGGAAAAATATCTGCAAACAAGAAATAAGTTCACTTAGATTGAAACATCTCTATCAAAAAATCTCACATGCCCCTTTCTACCTGCGATACTTACAATTGTATGGAAATCGAGTTTGTTGTTGGCGAAGATGGATATCTCGTGCTGTGTAAACATGTTGTACTGTGGCCACTAGTTTTCCATTGCTTGCCTTCTTGAAGCCTTGTAAACGACCTTTCCAATGGTGCTCCAGTACATTTCGCCGGCGAACTCGGTGAGGCCCTATTGCAATAGGCTGTAGATAACCCAAGCGCTCTTACGAAATGCCTCTCCCACCCAAGCACCATCATCGTCCTTCTTGTTGCGCAAGGATATCTCCTCAATCTCGTCTTTTGGTCTTCTTGGTGCGGCCATATCTTCTTGGAAGCTAGAGTATAAAGGTTAGGGTTAGAGTAAAAAGGAAAGAGATGTGCAGACTAGGGTTTTACGGGAGCCTTGAAGATGAAAGAGATGGAGCTCCGACAAGGGAGGGAGATTGAGATGGAGGAGAAAGTTTAGGGTTTTGGGCTTTGATGGTCTCATTTGGGCAAATGAGATAGAGATGGAAGAGAAAGGGAAGAGTTTAATTTGGACGTTCAAGAGGGAAAGTGGGCTTGAAAATGAATTTTTGATTACAATGAAATTTTTGATTACAATGAAATTTTTGATTACAATGAAATTTGAGATGGGTTTTTGGGGGGGAATGTGAGTTTTGGGGGGATCTCGAAAATTTCAAAATTTTAAGGATTTTTTGAGCCACAAAAATGGTGGGACCATACCTACCCTAAACCCCCTACTTTTTTAAAGGGACAAGTGTAATTATTAGTACTGAAAGCCTAGTTCCCCTCCCTATAGCATAGTCTCCCTCCCTATATTCAAAGGAGACCAAATGTGCACAATCCTCTATTCCTATTAGTCCATTGCTAATTACTTTCATTAGTAAAAGGCCCAAAATATGTCCAAATGCTCCTTAATGCATTACTCTTGGCTTGGGTGATGACTATTTACATCACAATTCTGATCTAAAATCACTAGCTGAAGCTTGGGAAAAATTCGATTTGCTTTTTGATGCCAATTAAAGCTATCTTTAAAAACCACTTTCTTGGAGTTGCAATTGAAGACAAGAGAATCTCTTACTACACATGTCAACAAAATGAGGAGTCTCATGACTCAACTAGCTGCAGTTTAGTCTCCAGTTAACTAAAGATGATTCCATGGTAGTGCTTCTCAAAAGCATGCCTAAGGAGTATGACAACTTGGTGACCACCTTGAAGAACATTCCTAATTCTACCTTGGAAGGAATCATCGACGATTCTTTATAGGAAGAAGAAAGAAAGAAGAAGAAAAGGTCAACAGAAGAACAAGGTTTTACTGTAAAGACTAAGGGCTCTTATAGAGGACAAACCAAAGGAAAGCCTTGTAGGTTATGTAAGAAAAGCAATCACTTAGAAAAGGATTGTTTTAGCCTAATTCCTTGTAGTAATTATGGGAAAAGCAACGATCTTGAAAAAGATTAATATTCCAACAAGAAGAACACTATTGTATTGATGATTGGGCTTTATTGTGTGTGTGTGCTCTTTTCTTTTGTGTAACATGATCTCTTGTACGTCCTTACCCTTGGGACCCCATAACTGGAATGTGAAACTAGAGCCATGCGATTTATCCTTGACCAAGAAAACTGGCATGAGAAACCACGAGCCTGGATTTATCTTGACACAATATGAGGCAATCCCATGTGCATGTACATCATTGAAGAAATCAATTAACAGTCATATCATTGAGTCATGTACTTCACACTCTTTCTAGCATTGTCTTCTCTCTCTAAACTTTCTATATCTATCTGCTCTGTAGCCATGGCTACCTTGACCTTCAAGCCACCATAGCTGCACCTCTACCATGAACTTTAACAAATGCATTATGGGAACCAAGATGAAATGTTGCGGTATAACGAGAGAAAGTTATGCTCGTGCTCTTGTGCTACTCTCATGAGGTTAAATGGCGAGTTTGTACTATGTTTTCAAGAATGCTAGCAATAGTATCTACAAAAAGGATACTTATCCCTAGTTTCAGGTATGGGCTTGTTCTCGTACATGGCCAAGTACTGCTATTGAATTTTGAAGGCTATTGAAAGCCAATACATCTTTAGCTATTGATAATAGGTCTTTAGAATTTTAGTCACGCTCTTCATGCCTTACCTCATGGTAAGTGTCCAAGGGAGGATGGTCTCTCCCCTATTTTTCTCATTACTTTTTGGGATGAGATTGGGGTAGAGATCACATTGGCTCTCTAGGAGATGTGGGACACAGGTTCTATGCCTTCTTCTCTCATTGAGGGGCTTATCTTCCTTATCCCATAAGAGAGGGGATAAGACCTGGTTAGTGGAGACCTATCACCTTACTTAGGATTGCATTTAAGGTTCTTGCTAAGGCAATGAGCATTAGATTGCAACCAATTTTGCAGGATGTCATTCATGATGCTCATAATGGATTCTTACTCGGAAGGAGCATCTTTGATATCATTTTCTCTTTTTGGGAGGTCGTGGAATGGGCCAAAGCGAGTAATCAGCCTTTAGCCATTCTGCTTTTGGATTTTGAGAAGACATATGATAGAGGGGATTGGGACTTCCTTAAGGGTACTCTTAGACATATGGGTTTCTCTCAGAGATGGATCAGGGGAGTTTCATGCATGTATCGTGATGCCCACAGTAGTGTGCTTGCTTGTGGTGATAGAGGAGAGCGGTTTCAGATCTCTCGCTTAGTATGGCAAGGATGCCATTTAGCCCCATTATTATATATCATAGTCGTAGAGGCCATGAGCATCTTCATCCGCTCCAGTGGTGGTATTTTTGGATTGAGGTTGTCTCTTCATAGTTAGGAGGAGTTGGTTGACTCTAAGTTAGTTGATGACACATCCATGTTCTTGGAGGCTCACACATGTGTTTATGTTCCTTCCGGGTGGCACCGGAAGAGTTTTGTTTAGCAGCAGGGGCCCTCATTAATTGGCACAAATCTGTTGGTTTTTGGATTAGCTCCGCGTTGGGAGTTGCTTGGGTTGCAGAGCTTGCTTTTACTTGGATCAATATAGGATGCACTACTAGATATTTAGGATGCTAGGTTAGGGTTGATATTTCTCTTGCAGAGCAGTTTGCTCCAATACTTATGAGTATCTTCATTGAAGCTCCAGGAGATTAGATTAAGTCTCCAAAGCATTGGTGGCTAATCAGATATTGCATGCCTCGGCTTGGTTTATTGCCTCCTCTTGTTGGTGCTTCTCTCATGAGTGCATTGGTCATTGGGAGAGTTATGAGATCTCTCCAGTGATACTACGCAGATATTGGCATAGGCTTTGGCATTCATACAGAAGGAGCCAGATCTCTCATTTCTTTTGGTTATTTTTACATGGTGGTCTCCCCACCAATCAATGGAGATTGGTTTTCAGCGTAGCACCTACCTGAAAACCAATCAATGGAGATTGGTTTTCAGTGTAGCACCTACCTGCCCGAGATGTGCGGCAAATTCTGAGACTGTACAGCATTGTTTATGGGGATTGAGCACTGCACAACATGTTTAGGGTTCTATAGCCCAACTTATGGGCAAATTGAGTGGCTGTGCCATGCATGTTACTTAGGGGACAATTGCTTGGCTTTTCTACGAGGGTGGTGATACAGACACTGCTATTTTCATTCGTAGAGGTATTGCCCAACATGGTTTGTTGTAGGATGTCCCTCGCTCTCGTTATACACTCCCCAGACAGAGAATTGACACTAGTTGGGAGATTGTTGCTAGTATTACAGCATGGCAGAGGGGTGATCTCATCCATACTCTCATGGTGGCTACTTGGGGTCGTATTCAGGGGGTCCTCTCGTTCCGCGCACACGAAGCGCGTTGTGTTTAGGTAGGAGTGAAACCATGGCATTTTCTTTTCCTCTAGTCCCACAGGTCTTTCATGGGACCGTGACAATCCTTAGTGGTTGAGATCACCTTACAGGTGATTCTATTCAATTCCGGCTTATAGCTGTGATTGTTGTATGCCTTTTTTCATACTTAATAGAAGTCTCAACCTTTTCAATTACTAAATAAATTATAGCAGATTATTAAGGTCCTTTAATAGCTTTATAAAGTTTTTCTCTCTTGGCTAATTCTTCACTCATTGTGTGCCCCCTATTCATCGCTTTCATTTGGACAAGTTGTGGACCGTTTGAAACCTTCACAATCCAAGTGCCCCCACTGCCCAAATTTCAGCACTGGTTTGGATGCAACAGCACTGCCGTCGCTCTCGGCTGGGCACTGTAAGTAGAAAAGTATGTGAGGATGAAGAGGAGAAGGCTTGTGTTGTTTTGGCTCGGCATCGAGCGCCTATGGAAGGATTATATTGCAGATCTCTCCCGATGGTGGGACAACCGAAAGAGAAAAGTAAGTGCTTCTCTTTTGATTGAGGCTGAACGTTGTGGTTTTCGCTGTATCATCTGCAGCAGACGGACCCCAAGGTCCCAGACGTCAAGCATAAGATCACAAGGAGTTGCTGTGGATGGATGGCCACTACAACCCAAGCGAGGTTTAAGACATACTCGTGCTGCGAGATCAGAAGCTCTACAATAGCAGCGACATTGGCGATGAAGCCTGGGAGACGCTTAGCTTAGACGATGCAATCGCAGAGGGATGCTGCCCCAGCCCTCGATTGAGAACCTTTTAGACAAAGCACGCAAGTACTCAAAAGAGAGAAAGCTAACCGCCTATGCTCTCCGCTTACATGCCTACATGCGCAAATGTGGGCTGGAAGCTCATACATCACTCGGGAACTACCTCGTCTCCATGTTGGTGGAAACTGGAAGTATGTGCAATGCTCAGAACATTTTTGACAGGCTTGTCTGCAGGAGTGAGTGCTCCTGGAATTCTCTAATCAATGGTTACATCAAATGTGGGGAGTCAAGGCATGCCCTCTCCCTGTATGAGAAAATGCGAGAGGCTTCTCTACACCCAAGTGGGTATACTATTGTTGCCTTGTTGAGGGCTTGTGCTAAGCTGAAGGATGTGGAGAGAGGCTGCAAAATACATGCTCAGATTGCCAGTAAGGGGTTGTTGGAAAGCGATCCTTTTGTTGGCACTGCCTTGGTTGATATGTATGCCAAATATGGCATGCTACATAAAGCGCAGGATGTATTTGACAAGCTTCCAATCCGTGATGTAGTCTTGTGGACTGCATTGATTGCAGGATATGCACAACATGAGCATGGTGAGGAAGCACTGAAATGCTTTGAACAGATGCAACTTCAGGGTATCTCTCCAAATGCTGTCACATTTTCTTGCAGCTTGAAAGCCTGTGGGAGCATTGGAGCCACAGAAAAGGGTAGAGAAATACATGCTGATATTCAAAGAAAAGGGTTGTTGGAAAGCAATCTTGTTGTGGGCACTGCCTTGGTTGATATGTACGCCAAATGTGGCATGTTAGCAAAAGCACAGGAAGTGTTTGACAAGCTCCCGATCCGTGATGTAGTCTCATGGACTGCACTGATTGCAGGATATGTGAAACAAGAGTGTGGTGAGGAAGCACTGAACTGTTTTGAACAGATGCAACTCGAGGGTGTCTCTCCAAATGCTGCCACATTTGCTTGCAGCTTGAAAGCCTGTGGCAGTGTTGGAGCCACAGACAAGGGTAGAGAAATACATGCTGAGATTTCCAGAAAAGGGTTGTTGGAAAGCAATCTTGTTGTTGGCACAGCCTTGGTTGATATGTATGCCAAATGTGGAATGCTAGCGAAAGCGCAGGAAGTGTTCGACAAGCTTCCAGTTCGTCATGTAGTGTCATGGACTGCATTGATTGCAGGATATGCGCTACATGAGCGTGGTGAGGAAGCACTAAACTGTCTTGAACAAATGCAACTCGAGGGTCTCTCTCCAGATGCCAACACATTCACTTGCAGCTTGAAAGCCTGTGGCAATATTGGGGCTACAGACAAGGGCAGAAAAATACATGCCGAGATTGCCAGAAAAGGGTTGTTGAAAACAGACCAATTTGTTGGCAATGCATTGGTCGATATGTATGCCAAATGTGGGTCACTTGCAAAAGCACAGGAAGTGTTTGACATACTTCCAGTCCGAAATGTTGTCTCATGGACTGTACTGATTGCAGGATATGCCCAACACGAGCGTGGGGAGGACGCACTGACCTGCTTTGAACAAATGCAACTCGAGGGTGTTTCTCCAGATGCTGTCACATTTGCTTGCAGTTTGAAAGCCTGCGGCAGCATTGGAGCCACAGAGAAGGGCAAAAAATTACATGCTGCCATTGAACGAAAAGGGTTATTGAAAACAAACCAAAATGTTGGCAATGCATTGATCGATATGTATGCCAAATGTGGCATGCTAGCGAAAGCACATGAAGTGTTTGACAAACTTCCAGTTCGTGATGTAGTCTCATGGAATGCACTGATCACAGGATATGCCCAGCTTGGAGAAATTGCAGATGTTCAGCACATCTTTGACAGAATGATAGTAGAAGGCATTAGGCCGAATCCAGTCACATTCATTAGTGTTCTTAATGCTTGCAGTCACACAGGTCTGGTAGATAAGGGCCTAACATACTTTGAGGCCATGAGTAAAGAGTACAGCATCACTCCAGCTCTTGAGCACCACACTTGCATGGTTGATCTCCTTGGCCGTGCAGGCCAGTTAGACAGGGCAGTAGCACTGATGAAGGAAACATCATTCCATCCCGATATTACCTCCTGGCTCAATGTGCTAGGTGCTTGTCGAAAGGGGGGCAATGTGGAGCTTGGAAGGCAGGCTTTTGAACAGGCAGTGCATTTGGATGAAAAGGAAGCTGCAGCATATGTTTCTATGTGTAACATCTATGCAGATGCTGGCATGGAGGAGGATGCAAAGAAGATGGAAGAAATCAGAATGAAAAAACAAGGATGGAAGAAGCCAGGACGTTGTTAGTGAACTGAGGCCGGTGGGATTTTTGGTTGGGGATGAAAATAACATTCCCAAAGCATTCATGTAAAACGACAAGACCTTTCCCTCAAAATGCAAGGGCAAAGGATGCCCTAGGTTTGCAATGGGTGTTTCAGATGACATAATTTTTTAAAAGTTAGAAGTTGGCTCTTGCATGTCAATAGGCCCAAGGGAACACCCAGACATCTCTTAAAAAACCTGCCTGTTTTGCAATGGCATGCATATTAAATCAAATCAAAGATGCTACCTGCATCAATGCCTTCTAGGAAGGAAAATGCGATGGTGTTCACAAACAAAACATTTATCTCGACAAAATCATAAAACTCACAATCTCAAAATTCTTAAGGTTTTTCTTGAAATTTTGCAGAATTTGGAGCTAAAAATAACCAGGATACTTTAAATTTGCAGAATTTTCAAATTTGAGAAATCCAAGTCCTAAAAAATTTGAAAGTGTTGCATGTCCATTATATATTGTTTCCTGGTGATGTTGGTGCAACACAATAGTGCAAAAGCTCTTGTATCGCATACACCCCCCCCCCCCCCCCCCCCAAAGCAAAGATCCTCCTGTTAGTAGAAAAGCAACGTTTGCATGCTGGCAGACCACCCTCTCACGAAGTAAAGATTACAAGAAGAGGTGGTGGTGGTGGCTGGGGTGCAGGCTCCCTATATGGCAGGCCACTCTTGAAGGGAGACTACATCATAGGAAATGTATGAGGAAGTGTGGGGGATGGGGCCCGGGGGTGTGCTCCCCTTGTGTTAGGGACTCTTGTCACGTGCATCTTGTACTTGGATGCCACATGGACATATCTGTATAGAGGTGCAAGTCTTGAGTGCTCAGAGTGGTAACTGGCCCTTTGTGACCCCTTGTCTAGGACAAATCAGTCAGGGATCCATTGTAGAGGATCATGGTCAGGTGTTCATGTCCCGCACATCTGTGTACCCATTTGGAATGATGTAGAGGTGTATTGGGCATCTATTAGGCTTCCAGCCGGATGCACAGCCACCAGTCCAGGTCATGAGATAGGCTTTGAAGAGTCTCTCATGGACAGCCATGTAGGGCTTGTCCAGGAACAAGGAGCCCATGGGCTAGTCATGGAACCCTGTCAGCCAACATGGACCCTTGTTGGCCAGCAACACACATGTGAAGCAATAGCATTAAATGCTGTTTTTTCCTCGTCGTGAGCAAGCCAGTAGAGCAAAATGAAACTGGTCAGCAGATGAAGTGCCTATGTAAGCGATGTTCAGCCCTTCACATCATTTATCTCCTATTCTTTGTAAGAGCCAAGGTTCAAAGGTTGAGACAGCCAAGGAGGAGGTAAAGGCAACGTGGAAAGTGTAGATTAAAAGGTCATCTTTAGGCTGAAAGCAATCTCAGCCAAGTGAAGGTCTCCAAGTCAATTCAGTCCAGGTTATTTATAGTCAGCATTTTGCCATTCTATTCATTCAATAAAGCAAATACACCATACGTGGTGGGGGCCCTTCAAAAAGTATTTGGGACCCAACACTGTGTGTTCAAGTCAAGAGCTTACCTTAGCCTTGTTGAAGATGTGTCATTGGGTCTTGCCTTTGTGCTGCAAATGCAACTTCCTATTGTGGGTGCACTAGCTCGTCCGTCGCATAAGGTGGGTATGAAAATGAGGTTGGGTTGTCCATGAAAATGAAAGAATTTAGGACACCTAGTCTGGCCATACATTGGTAAATTGTGAGAACAGTGGGTGGCTTGTCACGTGAATAGATCCGGGTGCTTCTTGAGCCTTGTTTTGAAATGTGGGTGGCTATATGGTCCACTTTCTTGACACATCGAGATGTCGGCATAAAGAAGAAAACCAATACATTGCTTCTATGGTTTGGGGGTGAAATTTGGGATTGCTAGATAATGTTGACCATGGGCATGAGGTGTTTCTTTGACCTTTTGGGCATCTCGACCTTGCTTGATTAGCATGGATGTAGCCTAGTTTTGTGCCTTGGAGGCAAATGTAGAGCATGGTTGTTGAAGCACTGCATTGTGGGAGGAATTCCATTTTGGGTACATGGATCCGATGGATTTATGATTGGGATGCCCAATGGATTGGGCAAGATGGATGATTCTCTGGTGGGCATCTTCACAAAGTCCAAGCACCCATGCATGGATGCTTGTGATGGTGCAGATGTTGAAATGGTGAGTCATGGATGGAAAGAGGGGGTTGGACGAGGGCTCGATTGAGCAAGAACCAGAGTCAATGAATGAAAATGAGACAAGACAATCGGATTGAAGGCAAGTATGCAAAGTGTTGGCATGGTGCATGGATGCTATGTGAACGAATGGGACATGGTGTTGGAGTGCCTTCATAAGGTGTGGTTTAGACCGTTGGTGGGTGTGATTAGCGAAAGGCATGGATGTGTGGATTAGTGCTGGACAGACCACAAGGTAGGAAGGACTATCCGAGCCTATGTACTTAAATGCTAGTGGCAAAAGGATGTGGCATCCTTCGTTGTGAGGTGTACATGAAGATTCTTTATGCGTAATAAATTAAGTCAGTAGGTTTTTGGTAAATGCATGGTAGTTATATGTTGAGTGCGTGTATGGAAAGGGTTTTGGACTATATGGGAAGATACGTTTAGAATTTACAAGAGAGTATATGTAAACAACCAGCTGTACGAGCTCTACCCTCTATAGGGCTCTACCCACTCATTGGGGAGCCAAAACAAGCAGTACAAGGAGGGTGAAGTAGTTACCTACACTTATCAGCTTGTCAAGAAGACGTGGACGTACACGCCACATTGATCATCGTTTTCCAGAATGCCGGTAGCGATTGGATGCAGTCTTCTTTGCACCGGTGGCTTCTAGCCGGAAGGATGTGTCAAGTGCCTTGAAATTGCCAATGGTTATGGTGCTTGGTGTAGGTGTTGGCTGATAATGTTGAAGAGGAGGTGAATTGCTTGGCTTTGGGATGCTGGTGATGATGATGTTTGCATTGGATGCTGATTGCTTGGCTTAAAGTGCCGGGGGTTCTTGTAGCTTTGCCGGTGGTGTCGATGAAGATGTGGGTGATAGGAGGGTGGGGCAGGGTGGTGTGTTGTCGGTGGCGTTTATGAACAGGTTGAGTTCTCGTTGGTGTAGCGGTGTAATCTTGCTTGCTCTCTTTCCCCCTCACCCTCTCATAGACACACACACACTCTACTTTTTTCTCTCAAGATCTCTTCTTTCTTCTTGCACACTCTCTCTCTCCAGAGATCTACTGCGCTCCCAACACTTGTGCTCTCTCTACACTCTCTCAATGCATTACGACATGCACGGGCCATGCAAAACTAGGAGAAGCCAAAAGCATCATGACACACATGCATCTAAATGAGCATATACTTGGCCAAAGAGTATAAATGAGACTAATAAGCAGCATGTCATTACAAGCATACACAACTAGCTAAATCTTGCATGCTTTGGCATTGCAAGATTCAATGTTGGCCTACGTGTGAAAGCTTTGTCTAACCCATTTTGTTGATCTCGCTCACCGCCACGAGCAGTAGAGCCATGGAAAGATAAAAGAGTATTCATTTCACCATTGACTGCTCTTTCTTCTTATAACTTGCAGAAATATCCAATAGATAAAGTGCATGCACTGAGGTTTTATAATACAAAGAGAAGGAATATAATGGGCTGATGACACAGTAAAGGTATGAAAGAACAAGAACAACCGTCCATTCTACGTGAGCAAGTGGAAGAAAATATTTGGAATCAAGAGCTCAATAAAAGGCAGGCGGACCATATCAAGACAACAAAGACTTGCTCCACACATAGCCCATTACGAAGAACTCCTCCTGCCATGTCTTCTTTAACTTACTAACTCGTCTTTTGTAAATAGAATACGAGGGAGAGTGAGAGCTTGAGTTCCTTGCAAGCAAACATACGCAGACAAGAAAGAGCAAGACAAGAGGGAGATGGATGGCTGAATTTTTTTCTATCTTCTTTTTCTCTCAATCTTGTATATCATAAATATAAGAGTACATATTATAAGGGAAAGTACTCTCCTACTAAAGCATATAATGTCGGTCCATAGTGTGAACCCGGCTATATGAGTTGACGCTATAGCTATGCCAGACTCTAGTAATCCAAATGTGGTTGTGTCACACAGTCTATCATCCATAAACAGCATATCAACCATAATCTTACCGGCCGTGCTAGTGGCATAAGTGTGAAGGCTATCACCTAGGAGGGTAATCAATGTCTGAAGCCCTAGTTGAGCTCGATATGTCAACACTCCCCCTTGAGCTCAACTCCATACACTGCGCTCCAAGCAAGCCCCTAAATCTATGGAGCTTCTCTATACCCAATGTCTTCATGAACATATCAACCCACCTGATCCTCTATGCTGGCATATACTAAATCCATATCACATGCTAGAACCTTCTCTCTCACAAGGTGATAATGTACCTCAATGTGCTTCATCCTAGCATGATAGACTCAGTTATTGGATTCTATTCATGTTGTCACAATAAATGACAATAGCCTTATCCACACAGGCTCACCCATATATATCACAGTAGCTTTAAAAACCAAGCTACCTCACAAGATGCCATAACAGCACCCATGTGCTCTACTTCTACACTCAAGAAGACTGTGCTTATTACTGCTCCAACTCATAGTATCACTCCCAAAAAAATACATAAAGCTTCTGGTAGATCTCCTGTCTATGATACTACCAGCCCAATCAATATCATCTGTGTATCCATATAGTTATATCTCTATTCCAACCTCATAGAAAAGTCCATATCAATTGTGGACTTTATGTACATGAGAATCTATCTAGTCACATCCAAGTGTGGCTTCTTGGGTACCTCCATAAACTACCTCACAAGTCTGACAACATAGAACAAGTTTAGCCCAAGTCTATCCTAGTAATGATCATGTCGAGCAAGCTACCCACTATATATCTATACATAGTAGGGTTCTCCAAAAGCTCACCTACATCTGTCAAAAACTTTGTGTTCTACTCTAATGGTACTGAAATAGGCTTACAACCTGTCATACTATAATTGAACACATAATATGTCCAATCCATATTGCCTCTTTAACAACAAAATTCTATGAGGTGATCTCACCACCTCTATACCTAAGAAATATCGCAGCTCGCCCAAATCCTTCATCTCAAACTTTTTCTTCAAAAGCATCTTGACATCATGTATGTCAAGATCACTATCACCAGTGATAATTAAGTCATCACTATCCACATAAATGAGTAATAACATAATCCCTCTATATATCTTTTCCACATAAAGTGAAAATCTACATTGGATATCTGAAATCTGATGTTAACATCACCCTCATAACCCGGTTGGTTGCATCATGTATACTTCTTCTTGCAAATCACCATGCAAGAGAGCATTCTTTACATCCATTTGATGTAAAGGCCAACAATTGACTGTAGCCAAAGCAATGATAGCTCTCATGTTACTATTTTTGTAACCGGACTAAATGTCTCCTCATAGTCAATGTCATAGGCTTACGCATAACCCTTTTCAACCAATCTTTCCTTATTCCTTCTCACTAATCCATCCAAGTTATGCTTGACCTTACACACTCACTTACATCCATTTTCCTTCTTTTCCTTAGGCAAAGGCACTAACTCCCATGTTGCATTTGTTAAGATATCAAGCTTAACTAGTGCTGCTGACATTGATGATCCGCCTGGGCGATAAAGTTCTACACTTATGCCACTGGCACGGTTGGTGAGATTATGGTTGATATGCCGATAGTGGGACAATAGCTTGTGTAGCCATATTTGGATTACTAGAATATGGCATAGTTATAGCACTAGCTCATATAGTTAGGTTCACACTATGGACCGCCGACCACCACCACCATTGTATGTTATAGTAGAAGAGTAATTTCCTTTATAGTTTATACTCTTATCTCTTTAGTTTTATGGTTGTAGAGAGGAGAAGAAGAAGCAAGAAAATTCAACCATCCATCTCTCTCTTATGTCTTGCTCTCTCTCTCTCTCTCTCTCTCGTGTGCGTGTGTGTGTGTGTGTGTGTGTCTGTTTGCTTGTAAGGAATCAAGCTCTCCCTCTCGCCTGCATTCTCTTTATGGTATCAGAGCTTCAGTTCGTGTGGGAAGAGGGAAGAAAGGAAGTAGTACACAGGTAAGGGTATTTCCATCTCTTTTCCTCTTTGATTTTGGAGCAACACCTTAGTAGCTATGAGAGCTACAGGAAAACAAGGAATTCACTATCTCAGATTGAGGCATCCTTCTGGATGAAGAAAGAAGATGTTCTTGTGTGTAGTTAACTTTGTTTAGTAGCTGCAATTTTACACGTTTGGATATGATTTGGGCATGTTTTGGGCCCCGTTTGAGCTATGCAAGTTTTTCATAGGCACTCTATGAAAGTGTTGATTTTGACAGTGTATGCTAATTTTGGGCTCGGTGTAAAGTTATAGTAGAAGTTTGGTTGCAAAATAGTATGTGCTGAGACTCTAAGATTTGTAGGTTGTTGGTGGATGTATGTTTATGTGACTATTCCATATACAATTATAGTATAACAGGTGTGTACGGTACATTAATGTGCATAAGTTTTTGAAAGCACTATTTTGTAAGTTGCTCAAGTAATCATATCTGTTGATAATCTATCCTAGATTATGAGCGAGAAGCTAGACAAAAATTATTTCTAAGCTTGGAAGTTCAAGATGACCAATTTTCTTATGGGAAAATGATATTGGGAGTTACTCACAGGTGATGAAAGGAAATTGGGAGTTTATCATAGGTGATAAAAAGGAGCGAGAGATTGATGAAGAAAATGCCACCCCTCAGAAAGCATATAGAGCATAGCACGAAAGAGTTAGAAAGGTGTTGTATTGGTTGTTTGTCATCATGATAGACTCTTTGATTATACATATACATGATGCACATGCCTAAAGAGGCTTGGGACACCTTGGAGAGGATGTATAATATAAACATTCAAGTGCGGAAGATGCAGCTAAAGTAGGTGCTGCATAATGTGACCATAGGAAAGCTAAGTATAAATGATTACGCAATGAAGGTTAAAGCGCTTGCAGATGCCCTTGCTTCTATTGGATCACCAATAGATGATGATAATATGGTGTCCATGACATTAAATGGTCTTGGCAAAGAATACAACTAGTTTCAGACCTCCGTTGGAGTTCAAGATAACTTTCTTAATTTTTAGGAATTAATTGCTCTTCTCATCTGGAAGGAGATGAGATTGGGGGAGGTTTATCCTTTGCAAATTCACATGAGCAGGCCTTCTACTCAGATATAGGTAGACGTAGAGGTAGATCATCATCTAGAGGCCGAGGTGCATGCCATTTTAGAAATAAAAATGATAGACAACAACAACAATAGGAGTCTAATGTACACTCTAGAGACAGGGGGAGCAAGAGAGGTTAAGGTGGTTGGCAAAGAAATAAAAATGTAAATAGCATAAAGTTATTACTATGGCAAACCAAGGCACGTGGAAAAGGACTACTATAAAAAGCAAAATGATATCAAAAGTGAAAAGTTGCAGCAAAAAACTATGTCAAGTAAATAAGGTGATGACAGCAGTGAGCAGTTGTTTGTGATATAGCTACTCAATTCCATAGTAGGAGAGGATCGGGAGATATTTGGTATGTGGATTTTGGTGCCTCTAACCACATGATCAGTCATGTAACTTGGTTTAGAGATATGCAGAAAATGAAAAAACTAGGTTATGTAGAAATATGTGATGATACTACACACCCCATTGCGCATGTTAGTAAAGTGCTATTATCTCTGTAGGATGGCACATTAGGAAAAATTTGGACTCAAAAAAGGCCCTCTAAGCATAGCCATGCTATAAGTTTACTAGAAAAAAGGAGGTAGTGGTGATGGACCTTATGAATCTTACATCAAATCCCCCATATGTGACATACCGTTGGGAAACCCTTGAAAAGTAGATTCTAAATCTATCACCTCCGACAAAATTGGAGTTGAAATGCTCAAGTTCTATATTTCCTACTAAAAGGTAATTTTTAACGATGGTGATATCGAGATTCTAATCTACCACCTTCGACATAATTGGAGTTGAAATGCTCAAGTTATATCTTCCCCACTAAAAGGTAGTTTTCAATGATCGTGGCATCCATGTTACATGGATGCCACCATCTTGAAAACTACCTTTTAGTATGAAAGACATAACTTGAGCATGTTACATGGATGCCACCATCGTTGAAAACTACCTTTTTCAGAGCTCAAGTTATGTCTTCCCGACTAAAAGGTAGTTTTCAATGATGGTGGCTTGGATGCCACTATCATTGAAAACTACCTTTTAGTGGGAAAGACATAACTTGAGCATTTCAACTCCAATTTTGTCGGAGGTGGTAAATTTAGAATCTACTTTTCAAGGAGTTTCCACAATAGTATGTCACAAGTGGGAGTTTTATTTGTTCACTCTCCATGACCCCCTTTTTTCTACCAAAGTGACGATGTGGCTCTAACTTTCATAATCACCTAGATACACCCTTTGACATGGCCATAATCTGCCTCGTGAATCAACACATGGATCACCAATTTTCCCAGTGGAGGATCAACTATTTCCCACCCAATGTACATAAGAGAAGGCTGGCACTTTTTGTTGATCTTAGGGACTACCCAGTGGCACAACGTCATATAGGAGTCCAACCTCACTAGCACATGCTCTATATGTGGCAGGAATGTATGGCCTCACTCAAATATATCCACATCATTGACCCCAAGTACATTCCAATTAAAAGAAGGCGATCTTGCTGTAAGTTCCTATGCGTGGAAGGAAAAGGGAAAACCTACAACTTCTTGTGCATGGAAGGAAAGGGGCCAACCTCTGGGTGAGGCCATATACTCCCAACAAATATGGCTGGAATATATGACCTCACCCATCCGTATTGAACCAAAGTACATGATGATTAAAAGAAGGTGGTCTTGGTGCAAATTCATGTGCATGGAAGGAAAAGGACCAACCTACAAATTCCCATACATTGATGGCCCCACACCTCTCACCACACCACAAAGATGCAACTCCAAATGAAAAAATTTAATGACCTCTACTACACCAAGGTCCCCAATCCCACTATTGTTGCCACATTCCAGTTCTTCTAGCTCATCATCCTCATCCTTGAGGTGCCAAAGAACCAGCGGAGAGTGGTTGGTCTTCAAGCTCAATGAAGGCCTCATCTTTTTTTAGTAGATAGATATTTATAACATGGTCGAATACTTCTAACAAGCCACATATTAGTCACTTCCAATATCAGGTTTTGAAATCCCTTTGAGATCATGTGTGTCAATTTGAAAGTTGGCTTTCCCGTAAGCCCTTCATCACATCTTTCTATGAGATTGGTGGTATTATTGGTACCAATGCAGGTTGGTACGTATCACTCCATGTTGGGCTCTATCTACTATGTTCTATGTGGCTAGTGATATCTTTGGTACCAATGTAGGTTGGTAAGTATCACTCTATGTTGGTCCCTATCTACTACATTCTAGATCCTTTATGGGCCCTTATTTAATATAAAACCTTGTCCATAGAATGCCATAGATTGGTAACTTTTGAAGACATGTAAGATATTGGGTTTTGAAATCCCTTTTATATCATGCACTAATCCAGTTGGTTTTGAAGACATGTAAGATATTGGGTTTTGAAATCCCTTTTATATCATGCACTAATCCAGTTGGTTTTGAAAGCCCTTTGAGATCATGTGCTAATCTAGTCGTTGGTTTTCTTGCTAGCCCTTCATCGCATCTTTCTATGAGGCTGGTAGTATCTTTGATTGCCAATTCAGGTTGGTAAGTATCACTCCATGTTGGGCCTTATCTACTATGTTCTAGATCCTTTATGGGCCCATATGTGATACAAAATCCTTGTCTATAGAATGCCACAATCCATGTATAGCAATCATTCTAGTTGGAGTATTCTTCCATTGTCTACATTTCATCTTGAACCCTTGTTGGTCATGAGGAGGGATGCACTTCCTAGCATGCTTGTCAAGGTTATCCTCCCAATGCCACAAACAACTACACTCCTTTCTAGACATCACATTATCAGTGGCCAATAATGTGGGTCTCTGTGTGACAACTAATGACTCAATCATTCTTTAGATTTCCCTTTCTTCTCTCTGATTGTGGTTGTGTCATCCCAATTAATTATACAAATTAAAAATTAAAATTTATGACAATAAGAGGTACAAGAATTTTATATAGTTTTTTAAAATGAAAAATGATATTAAAAAACATAAATTTAGAGGTTGATCATCATGCATTGCCTAAGAAAAATAAATTTAGAGGATGATCAACATGCATTGCCAAATGAAAAATGTAAAAAACAAAAGACATTAACAAGTTGGAGTCTCTCTCTTTCTCTCTCATTTCCTCTCTCCGACGATGAAGGCTTGAGACTCTCTCTCTCTCTCTTTCCCTCTCTCCTATGATGAAGGCTTGATACTCTCTCCCCCCCCCTCTCTCTCTCTCTCTAATGGTCCACTTTGATCTCTCTTTTTTAACAAAGAAAAATTTTCCCTCTTGATGTGTCCTCTCTATCGTTCCTTCTAAAAAACAAGTTATGGCCCTCCATACCATATTTCGTCAACGAAATAGGCTAGGGGCTCTCTCATTGGCAAGATCAGATCTCCTCACATAGGCAAGGAGTTCTAGGTAGCCTTTCTTTGAGAAAGACCCTATGAACTTAAGGGGGGGAATAATGGACCAAGGCAAGGGAAACAAGGATTAACTCAGTGCTACGAGAAGGGTGGTAGTGAGAGCTTGAGCCTCCACGAAATGTTCCACGATAGTGATATTATAGCTTATGGGGATTTCTTGCACGCAGATCTGCTGTCAGAGGTAGGTGGTCACCTTGAGAAAGAATTGCTTTGCGTATAAAGAAGAATCACCGATGAGTGCAAAAGATGAATTTCCCTGATTGCGAGTCCTCCATCAAACTTCCTATCCTTTGATTGAGAAGGATCGGCTGTACACCTTTGATTAAAGCGTTATGGCTTTGATTGGTTTGCCTAGCCTTTGATCAGCATCACTATTCCTTGAGAGAAGGATTGGGGCTGTAGACCCTTCATTGAATCATTATGCCTTTGATCAGATCGCCTAGCCTTTGATCAAATCATTATAATCATTATGCCTTTGATCAAATTGCCTAGGTTGAGTAATATTCCTCTTTACACACACACACACACACACACACACACACGGTGCTCTAGGATCATTTGGGCACGGTCAATGTCATTGTGCCATGGAATGTAATGTTCTCACCATACATGTCGAACAAGATAACATATTACAATAGTATTGGTAGATGCATGAAGAAGGTGTTACGCATTCTGATGCCTCATGCTTTACATGACTTTTTGTTGGGAACTCCCTTATGAGTATGTACGACAAGTATGGACCTCTTCCATCGATCCATTCATTCACATCTATCTGATTCAAATCACATCTCATCACATCTATTCACATCACATTCTCATCACCTCTATTCATATCACATCCATCCATCCATCCATTCATTCACATGTGTCTGATTCACATCACATCTTATCACATCTATTCACCTCACATTCTCATCATCTCTATTCATATCACATCTATCCATCCATTCATTCACATCTATTTGATTCACATCACATCTATTCACCTCACATTCTCATCACCTCTATTCACATCACATCCATCCATCTGATTCACATCACATCTCATCACATCTATTCACCTCACATTCTCATCACCTCTATTCACATCACATCCATCCATCCATTCTCATCTATTCATAGAATTTAAACATATATTTTAAGAGAATTCTAATTTTGATATAAAAATTCTTTATGCATCTAATTATGCATAAAAATTAACTTTAATGAGAATAACACTTTTGAAATAAAAATAAATCCTTTATGCATCTTTCTATGCATAAAATCAATTTTAATGAGAATAACACTTTTGAAATAAAAATAATTTCTTTATGCATCTTTCTATGCATAAATTCAATTTTAATGAGAATAATACTTTTGAAATAAAAATAAATCTTTTATGCATCTTTCTATGCATAAAATCAATTTTAATGAGAATAACACTTTTGAAATAAAAATAATCCTTTATGCATCTTTGTACCCATAAAATCAATTTAATGAGAATAACACTTTTGAAATAAAAATATCTCCTTTATGCATCTTTCTATGCACAAAATCAATTTTAATGAGAATAACACTTTTGAAATAAAAATAATTCCTTTATGCATCTTTCTATGCATAAAATCAATTTTAATGAGAATAACAGTTTTGAAAATAAAAATAATTCCTCTATGCATCTTTCTATGCATAAAAATTTAATTCCATTATGCATCTTTCTATGCATAGAAATTAAATTCAATGAAAATAACACTTTTAAAATAAAACAATTTCCATTATGCATCTTTCTATGCATAGAAATTAAATTCAATGAAAACAACACTTTTATAGTAAAAATTTTCATTATGCATCTTTCTATGCATAGAAATTAAATTCAATGAAAATAACACTTTTAAAATAAAACAATTTTCATTATGCATCTTTCTATGCATAGAAATTAATTTTAATAATTAATATGAGTGATATCCATGCATATTCATGGGTGAATATCCATGCATATTCATAGGTGAATATGTACATAGAGTAAATTAGAATATTTCTTTTAGAATGCACAAACGATGGGAATTACTCTTTTGGAATAATATAAAAATAAACTTTCTTTTCCATAAAATTCTAAATTTTTTTACCATAACCTCCTTTGTATGGCTGACCATTTCTCATTTTTAACATTCTATTTTCAATTTGAATTAATCCTAATTAGATGTAAAGGACTCTAATCGATACAATTTTCAATTTCCAAGAGAGTAAATAATAAGAAAAGTTTAATTAATCTTTTTGTTAAACATTCTAGGATAAAGAAAGGCTGAGTTGTAAAGAAGAGAAGGGGGAGGCCTTTTCATCAAGGCATAGCATTAGAATTTGCTTTAATCAACTATAAAACAAGAAAATCAAGAAAACCATAGATTTGAAATTGAAAAGTATGTAAATTTTAGCTTACATAGAGTTGTGAGCTTTCCTTTGGCTTGAGGGATTGAGGGTTCTACTCTTGTTTGAAGCAAGAGTAGCCACCAATTACTTTGGAGAGAATTAAGCCAAAAACAATTGAATTATCAATGTAATTGGCTCTGGGTAGGAGTAGAGTAACAGTGCATAAACACCATTAACCTTTTACAAAGGGAAAGGCTTTTATTTATAGAAAAAAGTGAGCCTCTAACCAAGCAAACTGATTCTAGAATTTTCCAGATCAATTTGGTCAATTTTTGACCATTTTTGGGTCAGTTTAGCTTACTTTTTGGATCTAGTTGAAACATGAGAGAGGAGAGATGAAAATATCTCATTATTTTTTAGTTTAAAACTCCTCCACACATGTGAAATAGGCACCTCCTTCATGAGGGGAGATCCCCACACTGAGGTGTCAAAAATGCATCATTTCTTCTAAATATCTCTTCTTTTTTAACTAATAAACCTTGTCCTTAGTCAACTCTTCATCTTATGTGAGCATTTACTCATTTTTGGGGGTTTTTCTTTTATTCTTCAATTTATCTCCTCCCTACATTTGGATTAATCTTATTGGTCCATAGGAACCTTAATTAGACCATAATCCAAAAATTTCTAAAAATTTGGACCGTTAGGCTAAGGTCCTTTTTACCTATTTTCAATTAATTCCAATTGCAAATTGGAAAGTTCTTTTTGAATTTCTGTTTTAGGGGAAACCATTTTAGACACTAGGAGGATTTTTATATCCAAAAATATCTCAATTTTGAATTACCTCCCTTTAGACATTTTTCTCTCTAGGCCAAAACAGGATCTTTCTTTTATTTGAGAGAGAGGAATAATTATAAGATCAGAAGGAGAGGTACTTACACCTGCACACCTCAAAAGATGGAGGGAGGAATCTTACATCCTACTCCACTTAAAAAACATGAGATGTCCTCATCTCGCAAACTAGAGGACAACTCTTTCCCTTAAGATCCAACTGACTATGGGGTTCGTTATAGTATGGTGAACCCAATAGAATTTTAGGATAAAAGATCCCTTATATAGAACTCATAATCAGATATCACTTCCTTCAGATCATATCATTTATATCCTTACACAATTATGGTCCATTAGATCAAAATTTCCTATTAACAGTCCTCCATGGGAATTTTCAATTATATGGATTTTTAATTTGACATCCCTTAACTTGATCCACTGGGTCAAGTGTTCAAAGTAGCAAACTGTCAGCACAATCCATTAATCTCATAGTGATTTGCTGAAATCATTAATGTCATTCTAGTTACGAACATCATCACAGGGACTCGTCCCATTCATCCTCATTGTGGTTTTGCTCAGCTTATTACATTTCAACCAAAATTCAGGATTCATCGTTTTTCAATCAGAATCCAAATCAACTCATCAGTTCTCAACCAGAATTTAAAAATCATATCAACCACATTCGAATTCATCATCTAGATAGCATTTATGCTTATAATTTCAAGTCTTAGATTTACTCGTATATACTGCTAGTAAAGAACTGTAATTATACCCTCGGTATATACGGGTAATCACGGTCCTTAAAACTATAAGGTAAATACCATCATGTCTAGGCCTCAAGCAAGTAAGGGATTCCATGCAATTGTGGTACTTCCATCTGAAGACCCAATTACTAATTTATGAATTTCAGTCTAAATAACAATTTGTATGAATTTTATCACACAATTACAACCTTTTACTGTTACTTCATAAATGTTTTGACATTTTTGGCTTCTCAGTTGATCCACATTAGCCAAATTTGCTCTGATACAAGCTGAAAGATCCCTATCCCCACTGCGCAACGAATTCAGAGGTGCTAGCAGTGGAAGTAGCACTTCTTGCGTGGGGCAGGGTCCCTCTTTTGGGGCCTTGCCCATGGATATCTAGACAAGAGACTAATCCCTCGGTTATTCCAAAACCAAACACGGAAAAACTTCCCTCGCCCGGAAAGCACGAGCGATTCCTCCAGGATATGTTTACTCTAACGTAGTAAAAAGCCTTACCTAACTGAACTGATCTGACCGAGCCCGTAAGTATCATAGTCAGACTTGCACTTGGATCATAGAGACCAACGCTTTTTTCCTTATTGCTGAGAGACACAGCCGTTGATTCTTTTCCATAGAACAATTTTTATTCGGGATTTACTTCATCTATCGTTCCAGAATTGAGTCTCAATTTAGGGATCCATCAGTCCAGCCCCATGGGTTAACCAACCACCCAACCACTGTAGTGATGGGATCCAATTAAGAATTTGGTTAGGTTTTGTCCCGGGTACGAGGGAATAGAGTTTCCAGGCCCCTAGCTGGATATTCATGCAAACTTAAAACTAGTCACACCACTTACAGAATAGAGTAACAGTGCATAAACACCATTAAGCTTTTACAAAGGGGGAGGCTTCTATTTATAGGAAAAAGTAAGCCTCTAACCAAGCAAACTGATTCTAGAATTTTCTAGATCGGTTTGATCAATTTTTGACCATTTTTGGGTCATTTCAGCTTACTTTTTGGATCTAGTTTTGAAATAGGAGAGAGGAGAGATAAAAATATCTCATTTTGATCAAAAATTGGGGTTAATGATGAGAAAAAGGTGCCTACTTCATGAGGGGAGATCCCCACACTACTGAGGTGTCAAAATTCAGTTTTTTAATTCTTTTCTTTGGTCCTTAGTCACCACTCTTCATCTTATGTGAGCATTTACTCTTTTTTTTGGGGGGGATTCTTTTATTCTTCATTTTTCTCCTCCCTACATTTGGATTAATCTTATTGGTCCATAGGAACCTTAATTGGACCATAATCTACAAATTTCTAAAAATCTGGACCCTTAGGCTAAGGTCCTTTATACCTATTTTTAATTAATTCTAATTGCACATTGGAAAGTTCTTTTTGAATTTCTATTTCAGGGGAAATCGTTTTAGACACTAGGATTATTTTTATATCCAAAAATATCTCAATTTTGAATTACCTCCCTCTAGACATTTTCTCTCTCCAGGCCAAAACAGGGTAAAATAGGATCTTTCTTTTATTTCCAGAGAGGGGAATAATTATAAGATGAGAAGGGGAGGTTCTTACACTTACACACCTCAAAAGTTGGAGGGAGAATCTTACACTCAATGCGTGGCAGCCCCACTCTCCTCTCTTAACGTGTGGCAGTCCCTCTCTCCTCTCGCAACGCGTAGCAACCCCCGTCTCTTGCCCCTCTCTCAATGCGTGGTAGCCCCCCTCTCCTCCCTCAACTTGGCCCTCTCTCCTCCCTCAATGCGACCTCATGGGGTGGGGTATAAGGAATATAAGGAGCATTGATCAAGGAGTGATGGATTAAAGGAGCAAGGAGCAAGGAGTTGATTTAATCATTCAAATTCTTGAGGTTCTTGTGATTAATCTAAATGGCATAATAATTACTAAATATTAAGAAATTCTGTGCATAGTTAATACAATGCATCACATCTTATTTGAAAGAATGGATGTCTTGGATCAATAAATTAATCATGATTAAAGACTAATTTAAGCACTATTCTTAATCATGGTTGCATATTAATAAATAAATAATGTATATTAATTACTAATTATATTTGAAATTTAAATTAAAAAAAGAAAGAATATGGTTGAAAAAGATTATGTTGAATTTTTCAAGGCAACATCTTTCAAGCGTCTGACTTTCAATCCAAAATGTCTCCCCAAACTCGTTTGCAATCGAAGGGGTCACCGAAAATCAAGATGAGATCACACTATCGCAAGACATGGGCATATCACAAGTGGCCACATCAAGCGAGGTAAAGATCATCTCTCAAATTGTAGTTGACTCTAGGGATTGGTCCTTCAACGCCTGCGTCGATAATTGTATGGCTAGTAGTAATGCCACGATTGTTGAAGAAGAGGAGAATGTGAAGGGAGTTTTGGCCAAGTGGTTGATTGACACATCTCCATGAATTGGGTGGAGGACCACTTGGTCAATAATCATAATCACCTTCCTAGAGTGCCACTTTGTCGCTTCCTTGTAAACCCAATGATCTGTACGAACAAGGATTCCATGGAGGGGTTAATCAAAAGTATAGAGGGGAGAGAACATACAAATCGACAATGGCGGCATTCATTGTCTCTGAGGCATTCCCTGGCAAAGCACCCGTTTCATTTGACCGTTGAAGTGTAGCTGGTCTCATGACCTATCATTGTCAGGTAAGTTTGACATGATATTAGAGGAGACGGAAGGACGGCAACACATGGTTGGGAAGATGTTTGTTGTTTGGGATGGCAACCATCGACTCAAAGATTGGCAAGAATGGTAAAAAACCAATCGAGTTGAAAGAGAGAAGATTCCCACAGTGAATTGCATAGTGGTCCGATTCCTTGAGGAGGAGGAGGCAGAGTTCTTGATGGTGATGTGCATGATCAACAAGTAAGTGGATTGTACATTATTTTTCTATGTATCAAATGAACAAACATTGTATATGTCATGATTTACCTTGTTTTATATGCATGCACAATTTCCATGGTCACTACCATTCATGTGCCAAACACAACGGCACATGATATACTTATGATGCAGTGTGTGGGTCTTGTCAATCCACAATCCTTGTTGTCAAAGTTCAATGACGCTGGATCAAGCATGGGCCAAGAAAGCTATTACTCATTAGGGACCTACTAGTAGATCGAAGTCATTGAAGCTTCCCATGGCACTCCTGTCACAATTAGTTTTCAAGGTGTGTGCACGCTTCTTTCTTAAACCACGATAAAGCCATGCTTTGATTTCAAAATATGTTTCTTAAACATAAATGCATTGCAGTCAAAGTTTGATGCCACGTACCAAGCCAAGATCAGTGGCTTGCCTGAGAGCAAGGGAGTAGAGAATATTGGCTAAATGTAGAAATGTTTGACAAGAACTACAGAGATGCCCTCAAGGAGATGGAGGCACTATTTACTAAGAGGGGACATGAGTGGCACAAATTGCCAACCCCGACTATGGAAAAGAGTTTTTCAAAAAAATGATCTCGTACCAGGGCTTAGGTGAAACGGCTAGCAAATTCACTATTCCCAAGCTAGCAAAGATTGCTCGAGCACATATTTCAAATGGAGAGTAAGATCTCTAACTCTTTTGACATATTATTACTATTTAATTATGTAGGTAAAAACATAACGCTCATTCACAATGCAGGAAATGTAGCTCCTTGACATATTGGGCTGGTGGCAAGTTTGCTATGACGGACACCCAGATTTTGCCATGTGATAGAGCGTTATTCGTGTGAATTCATTGCCACATATACTGGTTCCAACTGACCAAGTACATGCTACAATTGTACGCAAAGTTGGAGACGAGCTCACCCGCTGGCCGGCATGCATGAGAGAGCCATAGTGGACTCTGGAGTAAGTATCATGGCCTTGAAATATTACAAGAAGACTCACATAGTATGTAGTAGAACACCTCTTTTATTTTTTCACCTTTCATGGTGGAGAAGTTATTATTCTTATTATATTGGTTTCTTAGACTTATTTTTATTTCAAAAATGTTATTTTCATTAAAATTGATTTTATGCATAGAAAGATGCATAAAGGATTTATTTTTATTTCAAAAGTGTTATTTTCATTAAAATTAATTTTTATGCATAGAAAGAAGCATAAAGGATTTATTTTTATTTCAAAAGTGTTATTTCCATTAAAATTGATTTTATGCAGAGAAAGATGCATAAAGGATTTATTTTTATTTCAAAAGTGTTATTTTCATTAAAACTGATTTTATGCATAGAAAGATGCATAAAGGATTTATTTTTATTTCAAAAGTGTTATTTTCATTAAAATTGATTTTTTTGCATAGAAAGATGCATAAAGGATTTATTTTTATTTCAAAAGTGTTATTTTCATTAAAATTGATTTTTCTGCATAGAAAGATGCATAAAAGATTTATTTTTATTTCAAAAGTGTTATTTTCCTTAAAATTGAATTTATGCATAAATAGATGCATAAAAGGATTTTTATAAAAGTGTTATTCCCATTGAAGTTGATTTTTATGCATAAAGAGATGCGTAAAGAATCTTTATATCAAAATTAGAATTCTCTTAAATTCTATGAAATAAATGAGATGTGATGTGAATGAATTGGATGGATGGATGTGATGTGAATAGAGGTGATGAGATGTGAGGTGAATAGATGTGATGAGATGTGATGTGAATCAGATAGATGTGAATGAATTGGATGGATGTATGTGATGTGAATAGAGGTGATGAGATGTGAGGTGAATAGATGTGATGAGATGTGATGTGAATCAGATAGATGTGAATGAATTGGATGGATGTATGTGATGTGAATAGAGGTGATGAGATGTGAGGTGAATAGATGTGATGAGATGTGATGTGAATCAGATAGATGTGAATGAATGGATCATGAGATGTGGTCTTGTGAACTAGATGTAAATGAATAATATGGGATGTGAGTGGATGTATGTGAAGAATGGATGTGAATGAGTATGTGAAAGAATGGATGTGGATATGTATATGAAAGAATGGATGTGGATGTATGTGAAAGAATGGATGTGGATGTGTATGTGAAAGAATGAATGTAGATGTGTATGTGTATGTGAAAGAATGTGATGTGATGTAAAGAGATGTGATGTGACATGTGTGAAAGAATGGATGTAGATGTGTATGTGTATGTGTATGTGAAAGAATGGATGTAGATGTGTATGTGTATGTGAAAGAATGTGATGTGATGTAAAGAGATGTGATGTGACATGAATATATGTGGATGTGAAGTGATAGATATGAATGTATGAATAGATGTGGGTAGTGTGACATGAAAAATTGATATCTTTCATTTTCAATTTTGTGCATATTTTGATGGTTTCTCAATGGTACTAAGGTGGAAGCTTGTCCAAGAAGATTGTGGTGCCCACAATGGAATAACGGCATGGTGATGCGGCGGCTTGGCGGCTACCCTGATAACAACATTCTATCTTCAAATATAATGATTTTACTTGATTTAGGATGCACACATTGTAAATGCCACAAGTATGCTTGATAAATACTTTGGTATGGTGGATAGGCTAGTGATGTGGAAAATAAAAGTGGGCCTTCATGCTCACATGGATTTAATTGTATTATTAATATGGTATTCACCATAAGGCTACAAGTTGGGGAGTGTGGAAGGCATGTGGAGTGTGTGTAGGTGCATAATTGGGAAAGATTCTTCTAGAATGCCTACATGGAAGAGGAGAATTCCGCCATGTGTAAGTGGGATCTCCACCTACATGCCACTTAGACTTGGCTATTATCTCATCACTCTCTCAAAGTCAAAAAGTCTTCAATTTAATAATCAATAGAAGACTTAGCCTAAGAGGACAATTGATGGTGACATCTATCCTTATGTCACTGAAGGACTGAAGATTTTTATGTTGTAATTTGTAAAACAATAGAAGAGAGGGTGATTCTCCACCTATAAAAGGAGCCCTCCTCTCCCTTTCAAATAAAGGAATGAGCCTCCTCAATTGAGCATTTTGTGTCATTGCCATTCTCTTATCTTCCAAACCCCTATTCAAACACTCTCTTTACATGTGAATGTCTCATTTAGCATTAGCTCCTCATGCTTAACCCAATTTTGGACCTCTTTGATGATTCATGATAAGTGGGATAAGGAGTTATTATCTTGGTGGGCCTGTGACTTCTCAAGGTAGCCCTTGCCTTATTGCCGCCCTCCTTTGGAGGTACCAATGGTTTTAGCAGTAATGAGCATGTGGAAAGACTTTGGGGACCATAGATAAATCTTTACGATTGTCTATTGAGCAATGTTAACCCTTACCCTCTAGCTTGAATCATGAAGGAGGTGAGAAGCAAGAGGCTATGTGAAAATTGAGGTTTCATGCAAAGAGAGGGAAGTGATGTTTTTGTGGTCCAATACCCAAATTTCAACCGGTAATTACTCATCACTCGGGTATTGTTTTCTAAAATTGATCATATGGCTAGGAAGCTCTTTATATGCTCTTTCCACTCATGTAACTAATTTCTTAATCCCTTACTTCATTGATGATTATAATCTCTCCCAAAGTTGCTATTTTTTAAGGCAAATTTTGGCAGTTTTATAGTCTTGTAGTAAAATGCTCATAACTTTTCGCTCGATTGCCCGTTTTTGAAAGTTTTTATATAGGCACGAAGCTCTCTTCAAGCTCTACGCACATGTAATCCTCTTTTGCACAGTCTATATGGATTTAAAACTGCAATTCTCTGTGTATCTTTGTTTTTATAGACTTTTGGCCATTATTTCTTCTTAATCATGATTAATTCCTCCTGGTCTCTTATCAAAAGGCAAACCCCATGTGTCTTATCCTCTTGTAAGTGATTGCTATATTCTTTTGCTTTAATATGTTCCGTCCAAATCACCCAATTTGAACGGATGAACCTTACCAACATTCCCCGTATGTTTCCGTTCACATAATCCTGAGTCGGAAGATTTTCTTCCAACAAAGAATTGCCCTCTTGTTTGGAGCTGCCAGACTGGCAGAAATTCTTGCTTCTCCTGAGCCTTTCATCTTTCCTTCCATGAATTATGATCTCACCTTTGATGTGTATATCTTTATCTTAACCTAGGGAGAGAAAGGGAGGTGAGGAGGCTGTGAGGTTTCATACAAGTGTGTTTTGGTTCTAAGAAGTGACCGAAGTCCAAACCCCAACTTCGTGTCACAGTAGTCATACAGGTGAACGATTGGATGGATGTGGATGAATGAGATGGATGTGGATAAATGAGATGGATGTGTATGAATGAGATATAATGTGGATAGATGTGATTAGATGTCATGTGGATAGAATGTATGTGATGGGATGGTGATGAGAATGAATGTGATGGATATGAATGAATGTGATGTGAATAAATGAGATGTGATGTCATGTGAATTGAGATGAGATGTGAATGAATGTGATGTGATGAGATGTGGAGATGGGTAGATACGAGTGGATGAGATCTAATGAGGATAAATGAGGAAAGATGTGATGAGATGAAAATAATGTGATTGGATGAGAATGGGAATACATATGAAATGGATGTGATTTAAATAATGTGGATTGATGAGGAACAATATGGAAAGACTAGAGTTCATTATAGAAACTGTATTTATGACCTATTTTGAAATGACTATTTTATGTCAAGATTGCTGGGAAAGCATTTTGACCATCTTGTGAATGAGATCGTGGAGACCTAATCTAATAAAGTTGCAACAGTTGACAAAGAGTCAATGTAGGACGTCTTGCGTAGCAAAGTCGACCAAGCTCTTGACTAGCCTCGGTTCGATTAAAATGGTGAGCTTACGGTATGGTGGATGAGGGACCAAGGAAGCGGCCTATGAGTGAAGTGCTAGGTCACCTGCAAAGGATCCTAGAGGGTGCTGACCATACGGTGCTCGGGCTTTGGGTCGATGAAGATACCCACACGTGCGTCGTGGAAGATATTAGAACAAGGAGTAAGAGTTGTTTTCTGAATTCGGGCATGGATCTGGTTGATTGACCTTGCTGGTCCTCAATGGATGAGTCCATGGCTCTTTTATATGGATTCGTTTGGTTGATCTTGCTGACCTTCAACGGAGATTCCATTTTGATATGTGAATATATTGCTGTGTATTATGAGCTAGGAACCATTAAAAAGGCCTCTAAGTGGACATGCGTTCTGGTTGCCAATGATGCCATAGGTACACCGATGAAGGAATGATTGGAAATAAGGATTCAACCAGAGATTTTGAGGGTTATGATTAGTGATACAATGATTTCATCAAATGATTGTTTTAAAGACAGCTGAATCTAGGAAAAAGGCAATTTCATATTGGGTGTGTAAGTGGTGTGACTAGTTTTAAGTTTGCATGAATATCCGGCTAGGGGGCCTGGGAACTCTTTTCCCTGGTACCCGGGACAAAACCTAACCAAATTCCTAATTGGATCCCATCACTATAGTGGTTGGGCGGCTAACCCACGGGACTGGTGGATGGGGTTAGACTGGTGGACTGATGGATCCCTAACATGAGACTCAATTCTGTTATGGTACGATAGATGAAGTAAATCCCGGATAAAAATTGTTCTATGGAAAATAATCAATGGCTGTGCCTCTCAATGAGGAAAAAAGCATTGGTCTCTATGATCCAAGTGCAATCTTTTCCCTGATCTGACTATGGGACTTACAGGTTTAGTCAGATCAGTTCAATAAGTTAAGGCTTTTGACTATGTTAGAGTAAAAATATCCTGGAGGAATCCTCCCTGTGCTTTTCGAGCGAGGGAAGTTTTTCCAAGTTCGGTTTTGGAAGAATCGAGGGATTAGTCTCTTATCTGGATATCCGTACGGGCGAGGCCCCGAAGTGAGAGACCTTGTCCCGCGCAAGAAGTGCTACTTTCACTGCTAGTACCCCTGAATTCGTTGCGCGGGGGAGACAGGGATCTTTCACTAAGAGCTTTTAGCATCAACTCCCCAAAAGGAAAAACCCCACATCTGCACTTGTGTGGAGAAGGAAGCAAATTCAGCAGCGTGAGGTTGAGAATGACTCAAACAACAACAATACCCACAATAAATACTGAATTGAACAATATGTGTGAAGGAAAAATCAATACACAACCAGACACCGCAACAAAAATATTTAATTGGGTGGAAGGAACACCAAAAATCTCCCAATTAGAATTCAAAAGATTTCATCAAAATATGCCTTGAAGTACTAGAGAAAACCCTTGGTTTCCATGGTAAAATTAAGAGAAAAAGAAAAGCAATGCATCATCATGTGCATGCAAGTGTGTTTGAGCACAAAAATTTGATTTTTTAAACTTCATGTGTGAAACAACAGAAAAATACTTCACGCCGTGAAGTACCCAAAATGTTTCACGACGTGGACTATTTTTAGTGTTTCACGCCGTGAAGAACCCCAAACTGTTTCACAATGTGAACCGTTTTTAGTGTTTTGCACCGTGAAAAAGTGCAAAGAAGTTCATGCCGTGAAATGGTAAAAACTATAGAACCAATCACAAAATGACACTTGGATTGATCATTTAATGTAGCCGCCGTGTCTGACGGCTATGCTATAAAATCAATTTTCATCACTTTCATGGTGATTTTGCGTTCTCTTTAATCGATTCCTTGCACGCTTTTGACTCCTTGCTCCCGACATCGCCTTCCCGACCTCTCAAGGTGGGAGCTATACCTTTCCTTTCCTTCTTTTTATTCTTTGTTTTTTGTTGTTGTTTCTTTTGAATGTATGCAAATGTAAAAACGTAAGATATCAACCTTCCAAGAAAAATCTGCATGAATACATAAGGTGTTAAAAATGAAAACTCTAGCGTCATTGTCACGCAAAATTTGTAAAGTTTGCAACTTCACGAGAGACCTTCACATCCCCGAACTTCACGAGACCTTCATGTCCCCGAACTTCATGAGAGACCTTCATGTCCCCGAACTTCATGGGATACCTTCACATCCTTGAACTTCACAGGAGAACTTCACGAGAGAACTTCACGTCCCAAAACTTCACATCCCCAAGTCTGCAACTTCACGGGAGACCTTCACGTCCTCGCATCACATTCACGTCTACTGCTTCACGAAGAAACCTTTCATGCCTTCAAATTCACACATTCTACTATATGGGAAGCCCTCACAAACCTTTCCCTAACATACTAACACTAATTTACCCCCAAAAAAACAGGGGTGGCTTCCACCAGTCATTCCACTGACAATATATGGTTGTACAAATGTCTATGTCAGAACCTGAGTCCCGGGAGCAACCACCTCCAACACAAGCTAGAAGTGCCACAGGGTCCTAGAGTGCCAACAAGATGAGGAGCAACTTCTTGGGCCCTTATGCTCAGTCCTTCCCAGGGAACTCTCATCAGAAGATAGGTCACTACACCACATGGGAAAATCACTCTGTAGTGCCACAGCAAGGAGTGCCTCCATCTATTGGAAGATGCGAAAGTAAAGGATAAGCTGGAAAAAGCGAGCCTTGGCAGAATGGCTATAGTGCTACTCAGAGGGATCGACATAGACCTCTACGCATAATATCTCTGTACATATGACAAGTGTGAGGCAGCTCAGAAACACAAGAAGGCCACTATAGCTCGCCGACTCACCACCTTCAGAACACTCACAAGCACAAGGGGCACCACCAGCTTCTCTAGCTGGAAAAAAAAATTTCTCAAAACACCACACAGAAATACCTCAAAAACCTTGTATTCCACAAGATAATGAAAACCCGCACACTTATCCTTAAATAATGCAAAAAGAAGATCCCTTTTTACAAATCAGCTGGCTCCACTCGGCTTGCCTCTCTGAAAGACCCTCTGTCTCCGCCTGCAGCTACCCTTCTCAACTGACCATCAGCAACTCATCCAAGGCCTCAACGGTGGCCTACCAGCCACCTCTGTGCACACCAAAGGAAAAAAACCCGGCCACTGTTCTTTACCTGCTGTCTGACCTTCCAGTCGGCCACCTTCGTATCTCACCAGGTTCTGCAGCTTGACTTTTCGAAGCGGCCACTTCTTTATTCTCTGGTTCCGCCGTATCACCAGCCAGCAACTACATGGCAGGCTCACCCATACACGTCTCCGCCTGCAGCACCCTAGCAGCAGTCTCTTCGCCTCTTCACCAGTTTGTACAGGCAGCTCAGCTTCCTCCAGTCGCCCACCTCACTTTTTGGCGACCTCCCAGCAAGAGCACCTCACTTCCTTTTCTCTTGGCCGCTCTCCCTAACTTTTTCACCGGCCTGTCCCGCTACCCCAGTCACCTTTAAGGCCTTCACGTCGGCATCTGGGTAGCTCCCCTTTGCGCAAACCAGCAGCTGTGCTTCTCTACGCCAAGCGGTCAGCACCTTCACTCACTTGGTGCGGTGAGCGTGGACTATACTTGCCCCAGTCACCTTCGCCATGATGGCTTCACCAGCCTGCTCGCCAGCCCTTTGACGCCTTCTGTCTATGACCAGGGCGCCTCCCCCGTCGCCAACCAGCAGCTCCACACGAGCCCGTTGCTTTTGAACGCCAGCAGCTCATACAGCATCACCTCTTCACGGCGACGAACCTCATAGCTCCCAGTCACCTGCGTTGTTGCGCCCAAGAGTCCTCCTCCTCTATGCGATGGCCACACACGTCTCTTTTCCTTTCTCAGACTCCTCAACCTCCTCTGCACCTACTACAGGAACCTTCGACTCTTTTTCCACCCTCACCGCCAGGCTCTAAGCAACTGTCTTCGTGCCTCGCACCAGCTACCAGGCAATCCCCAGCACCACAATGTAGCACCTCTTCTTCTACCTCGCCTCTCGTGTCTGCACTCTCCAGGCGCCTCTTTTTTTCTACCTCGCCTCTCTTCTGGCTTTTTCCTTCAAGGCGGCTATCTCCCCTTCTCGTATCTTCGCCACCCGATGGTGCGCTGGCAACCACAATAAGCTCCACATGGCCTATATTCAAATTAGCCACATAATATATATTTTTATTTATTTATTTCCAAAGCCTCACTAATGGCTATCATCACAGCCTTAATACCTTGCTTTCCCTTGATATACGGCGCCCATAACCTTTCCTAAACAAGAGCTGCCCACAGCTTTAAATCCTCGGCCTCATCATTATAAAGACGGCCATTCCAAACCTGAAAGATTCTCAAAACTCAAGCATAAAAGCAATTCATATTTTGCTGGCATCCCTTGTAAATTTCAATAATTACAGTCTAAATTGAGCTCTCTCCACATAAACCAGCATATCTACATTATTTCCACCAGCAGAGGCTCATCAAAACCCATCATTAACATCCTCATGCTCTTCCACCTCTTATTTACACACATCCCGGACACCTTCTTGACGACTAAAAAACTCATACAAATAAAAACTCCAAGTCTCCACCAGCAGCTGTTCCGAAGAAAAATGCATTCACTAACTCACTCCAAAGCCATTCCGTCTGTACACTTGCTAGGGCATTCAGGGCAAAGTTTTATTGCACACCACGCATCCCATATGTACGCGGACTCAAAATATCTTTACAGAAAAATGCCTGACATACTTTGCCCAACCCCCAGCTTGCTGAATCATTCATGATCAGTAGTAAAAAGCATTTCAAGACCTAAATCCATATCCATAAACTGCCCTTCATCTAAGATCACATCCTCAGACACTACATCCTGTACAATCACCATCAAACGTGCATAATACTTCTTTAGCCTGTATCCATGTACCCTGGAAGCATGTAAAGTCCCATCTAAGTCTGCCAATTGATAGGTGCCATTTGCAAATCCTTGCATCACCAAGAAAGGTCCTTCCCACTTAATTTGGAACTTCTTATGAAAGGCATTATCCAGCCTGCTGTTATAACGTAATACCAAATCATCCTTCATAATTCCTTTGCTTTTAATCTTCTTGTTGAACTTCTCCAGCGTCCTTGCCTGCATATCTTCATAATGCTTCAAAGCATTATCCCTGTTCAGCTGTGCTTCTTGTAAATATAACAGTCGCTCTTTAAGGGCATCTTTAGGTTCTTCCAAAAGCTTTTCCAACATTTTAACAGCTGGTATCTCCACCTCAATAGGCAATAAGGCTTCTTTCCCATAAACAAGATGAAATGGAGTGAAACCTGTACCAGTTTTAATTGCTGTCCTGTATGCCCACAAGGCAGCAGGCAACTCCAGATTCCAATTCTTGCCTTGTTGCTCTGTCACCTTAGATAAAATCTTGATCAATTCACCATTGAAGCGCTCATTCAGGCCATTACACTGTGGATAGTAAGGTGTGGTAAAACTACGACTGATCTTCATCTTTGTACACAAATAATCCATAAGCTCTGCTCTGAAACCTGGACCCTGATCAGAAAGCAATTCCAATGGCACACCAAACTTACAGCAGATATCCTGATATACAAACTTTGCCACCTCCTTCGCAGTAATTTGTTTCACTGCCTTTGCTTTTGCCCATCTAGAAAGGTAATCAACTGCAGTCAAGATGTAACACTTCCCTCGGCTAGTAATAGGCAATGGTCCCACAGCATCAATTCCCCATTTTTCAAAAACATCATAAGCAAGAATTGTCTTCCTCATCTCAGGCTTTAATATCCGTCTACTGTGAGCTTGGCATTGTTTGCATGACCTGCACCAATGATTAACATCCTTATGTACACTTGGCCATACATAACCTTCCTCCAATACCTTATGCAAGGTAATCTTTGAGGCAAAATGTCCACCGCATACTCCCTCATGATTTTCCTTAAGAATTTTGTAGATTTCTTCCTTCCAAGGTACCTGTCACATTATCAAATCAATTCCCTTCAAATACAAAGCATCACCAACCATCACATACCTTGCAGCTTTCCTGTGATGAAACCATATTTTTTTTTATCTATCAATACCATTAGGAATCATCCCTGTTAACAAAAACTCCTCAACATCCTGTAAATTCTCCCTGCCACAATAAAATGATGCATGATCTTTTAGAACAAAAACTTCACCAATCATTCCCTGGGCTGCTTCATGAGCCTCCTCATTATGGCCTCGATCCACATGCTTAAGACTCCAAGCTTCAAATTCCTTCAGCAGACCCTTAATCTTGAAATACATTTCCTTGAGTAACATATTCTTTGACTTCCAAACTCCCAATACCTGTTTTACCACAAGCAATGCATCTCCTCGAGAATGCGAATCCTGTGTACACCATGCTTCAAGCATATTTGCAATCCAACTTCCAAAGTCAGATACTCCGCTTCATTGTTGCTATGTGCATCCACTTTAACACCCTTTTTAAAAACAAGGCAACCCTGTGGATCATAAAGCACCAAACCTCCTGAGGCTGCATCATGGCTTTTCCTGTAAGAACCATCAAAATATAATAAGTGTGCATTCACCAGCTCAACCGCATCCTCAACTGGCTTCTTGATGGTCTCCTCCTTTATAAGAAGAGGACTTTCCTTATATGTCAGTAGATCAGTTAAGGTAGCCCTGGTACTCTCTTCCACCAAGAATGAGAAAGTAAATTCCTGCAACTCAATCACCCACTTCATCATAGCCTTAGATAAATTTGTGCCATTTATCAACTGAGGCAAAAAAGTGTAGCTCATCAAAAACACAAAGGGGCGAGGCAGTAAGTAATGGCGGAACCGCCTACATGCATAAAGTACACTAACCATAACAAGTTCCACCTCTGATAGCAACCTTTCTCTGCCAAGTTTTACCCTGCTAGCATAGTAGACTGGTTGCATATAATGTGATTCTTTCCCCTTTTGTAACAACATAGCTCCAATAGCATCTTCACCTACTGAAGGATTGACATAAAATACCTGTTCCCAATTAGGTGCCTGCATTAGCACCCAACACCTCTTTCACTTTCTGGAAGACTACCTCACACTCCTCCATCCAATGCAAAGGATCATGCTTTGCTGCTTGCTGCAAAGGATATAACAACTATAAAGATAGAGAGATGAATCGAGCCATATACTTCACCTTTTGCACAAAAGTAGCTAGTTGCCTTGTATTCTTTGGTGTAGGAAGAAGAACAAGAGACTTGACTTTATCAGGATCTGGATCAATACCATTCTCTGAAATAACATGGCCCAAGAGCTTCACCCTCGGTTGAGCTAAAAAACACTTTTTTGGATTTAATTGACCACCACACTCATCATAACGCTGAAAAACTGTAGCCAGCTTATCACAATGCTCTTGCCTGGAGCTGTATATACAAAAATCATCAATAAAATCCTTAACAAACTTGTTTAAAAAAGGAGATAATACCCAATTTGCCCTTCTCTGATAGTAGGCTGGTCCATTCATCAATCCAAAAGGAAGAACTTTGTAGCAGAAACACCCCCACGGTGTAATGAAAGTTGTCTTGCGCTGATCTTCTTCTACAATCTTTAACTGGAAATAACCTGAATACCCATCACAAACACTATACCTTTCATATCCAGCTACAGTATCCAAGATCTCATCCGAAAAAGGTAGGGGGTAAGAATCCTTCTTTGTAGCAGCATTCAAAGGCTTGAAATCCACACATATACGTCACCTGCCATCTTTCTTTGGACTCACCACTGTAGGACTTACCCACTCAGCTGTATCCACTGGTGTAATGAAACCTGCACTCAACAACTTATCAACTGCCTCTCTCAGGGCCTGCATTTGTTCTCGTCCCATCCTGCGAAGCTTTTGCCTAACTGTTTTTACACCTTCTTTCAATTCAATCCTCAAATCTGGCCCTTTAAATCCTCGAATCTCCCTATAAGAAGTGATGAACAATTCTGGAAAATAAGACAGCATATTAACATATCTAACCTTTTCTCCATTCGAGAGATCCGGACTCAGCATTCTTTCAATCAACTCCTGCTTCTTCTTCACTTCTATCTTTGGCTGCAGTAATTCCTCAATCACTTCATACGACCCCATAGTATCCTCTCCCTCAGCACCCACTTTTTGCACTTCTTTATCTTCATTACCTCCTTGCTCTGATATTAGAAAAGCCACATCTGCCTCTTCTCCACTAGAAGCAGTAGTCGATGAATCCATCTCTGATTCAGAAGTAGTGGTGGTAGTTTCCTCTTCACTTGAATCCTGTGGCCTCTCCCACACATCATTTAAAGATCTCCTACTATGCATCTCAAAAGATTTTTTATTACCCTGCTTATTATGCAAAGAAATGGTCCCATACCTCCAGTCCTGTACTGCACCCACCACTCGCAACCAGGGTCGTCCAAGAATGATTGGAAAAGCACCCAAACCCGCAGGCATCACATGAAAATCTACAGTAGCTTTGACATTAAAAGCTTCAATTTCCAATTCCTTTATCATACCAAGACATTTTACCTTTTGATGATTAGCCATCCTGATTCGAAAACCAGAAACCCCAGACACCCTCAAGCCTGACTACTCCACACATGATTGGGTAATCACACAGATTTGAGCTCCTCCATCTATATAGACCTGACCAAGGCTCCTACCTTTACTCCACACCTCCACAATAGGACAAATATCTGGAAGCTCTTCTAAAGACAGTACTTTGACTGACCTCTTCTCTGACTCCTTTTCCATTGGATTCACAAGTCTCTTCCATTGCCTTCTCAATTTTGGCACCATCTCCACCAACTGCCCAAAAGTGATGTTGGCTTTCCTGTTCACCAAATCAGATTTCAAGTCATAGCTGGTTTGCCCATCCCCCAATGGGAAGTCTGACACCTGGAACCTTCTACGAGGCTTCCGATTCCTTTTGGCTTTCACATCTTCTCCTTCCTACTGCTTCCCCTTCTTACGGCTGGGTCAAGTCACCCCTTTTCCTTCTCTTTCATCCGTTGTGCGCTTGCCAACAGGCATCACATCCCCTTCTTCTCTGACTTGAACATTCTCCAGAGTAACAACATTCATGACCTTTGCCTTCCCCTTCTCTTCAGCTGTGGTTCCACTGGGACCTGCTTGATCCCTGATATCAATACCATAATCATTTGACCTGTCAGGTAACTGTGAAGGTAGTGGGTACATATCACCACCCATTCGTTGAGGCTTATCACAATCTGTACTCAGATGACCAAGCTCACCATAGTTCCAGCATGTAGGGATGAAACGATGGCCCCTACCGCGTCCACGTCCATACCCTGCTTGTCCATCTCCCCCTTCATGATTATTGCCACGGCCCCTACCACGTCCACCACCTGTACTTCCCATTAAATTTAAGCTCAAATTCTTCATAAGATCAACCATCTATTTCATATCCTGTCGCAATCCCTCATCAGAACCTGCAGGAACCATAGGTACTCCTTCACTAGCTTGTGGTACCATTTGCATAGCTTGGGCTTCAGCGGGCTTCATCCTCTCAATCACTGCATTCATGGGTGTAGCCTCCACTCTACGAATCTCCGGCTGTGCTACAACTGGAATCATCCCCAGCTGATTCATCCGCTGCAGCTTCCAATCTTTTGACTTAGCAATTTCTACCACATCCTCAAAAGACCTGGGCTTCTTCAATTCCACTTTCCAGCGAATACTCCTCTTAAGCCCGGCTACAAACTTGTTTTTCTTCATCATGTCTGGCGGTACCTGGTCTTCCCCTAAAGCCCTGCATAGAGTCTCCCATAGCAAAGAAAATTTCTTCATATAATCATCTAATGATTCAAACTCACCTTGTGTCAGAGCTTGCACCTCATGCCAAACCTTGTCGGGGTCTTCTACCTTCTTGAACCTGTTGCTAAGTGCTGTCTTTAGTCCATTCTCAGTCATATCAAGATGTGGAACAGCAACCCTCAATGACTCCTCATAAGTTCTGTACCAGGTCCTTGCATCCCCTTTCAAACAGATGCTCAGTAGCCGCAACACCTGTACCGACTCATTAATATGGTTGCTTATGCATGCAACCTCCATTCTTTCCAAGAAGTCTGCCACATCCTCATTAGGGCTACCATAAAACTCTGGATAAGACATCATTTTACCCCCAAACTTCACCTTAGATCCCAAGAAAGCACCTTCCCTGAACTCTCAACTTCTAGGGCACACACCCTGATAACTGAAGGAAATACCAGAGCAATCCTCAGTGGGGGCACCAGAAAGATGTGAGGCAGCTCAGAAACACAAGAAGGCCACTATAGCTCGCCGACTCACCACCTTCAGAACACTCACAAGCACAAGGGGCACCACCAGCTTCTCTAGCTGGAAAGAAAAATTTCTCAAAACACCACACAGAAATACCTCAAAAACCCTGTATTCCACAAGATAATGAAAACCCGCACACTTATCCTTAAATAATGCAAAAAGAAGATCCCTTTTTACAAATCAGCTGGCTCCACTCGGCTTGCCTCTCTGAAAGACCCTTTGTCTCCGCCTGCAGCTACCCTTCTCAACTGACCACCAGCAACTCATCCAAGGCCTCAACGGTGGCCTACCAGCCACCTCTGTGCACACCAAAGGAAAAAAACCCGGCCACTGTTCTTTACCTGCTGTCTAACCTTCCAGTCGGCCACCTTCGTATCTCACCAGGTTCTGCAGCTTGACTTTTCGAAGCGGCCACTTCTTTATTCTCTAGTTCCGCCGTATCACCAGCCAGCAACAACTACATGGCAGGCTCACCCATACACGTCTCTGCCTGCAGCACCCTAGCAGCAGTCTCTTCGCCTCTTCACCAGTTTGTACAGGCAGCTCAGCTTCCTCCAGTCGCCCACCTCACTTTTTGGCGACCTCCCAGCAAGAGCACCTCGCTTCCTTTTCTCTTGGCCGCTCTCCCTAACTTTTTCACCGGCCTGTCCCGTTGCCCCAGTCACCTTTAAGGCCTTCACGTCGGCGTCTGGGCGGCTCCCCTTTGCGCACACCAGCAGCTGCGCTTCTCTACGCCAAGCGGTCAGCACCTTCACTCACTTGGTGCGGTGAGCGTGGACTATACTTGCCCCAGTCACCTTCGCCATGATGGCTTCACCAGCCTGTCGCCAGCCCTTTGACGCCTTCTGTCTATGACCAGGGCGCCTCCCCCGTCGCCAACCAGTAGCTCCACACGAGCCCATTGCCTTTGAACGCCAGCAGCTCATACAGCATCACCTCTTCAGGGCGACGAACCTCACAGCTCCCAGTCACCTGCATTGTTGCGCCCAAGAGTCCTCCTCCTCTACGCGATGGCCATACACGTCTCTTTTCCTTTCTCAGACTCCTCAACCTCCTCTGCACCTACAGGAACCTTCGACTCTTTTTCCACCCTCACCGCCAGGCTCTAAGCAACTGTCTTCGCGCCTCGCACCAGCTACCAGGCAATCCCCAGCACCACAATGCAGCACCTCTTCTACCTCACCTCTCGTGTCTGCACTCTCCAGGCGCCTCTTTTTTTCTACCTCGCCTCTCTTATGGCTTTTTCCTTCAAGGCGGCTATCTCCCCTTCTCGTATCTTCGCCACCCAATGGTGCGCTGGCAACCACAATAAGCTCCACATGGCCTATATTCAAATTAGCCACATAATATATATTTTTATTTATTTATTTCCAAAGCCTCACTAATGGCTATCATCACAGCCTTAATACCTTGCTTTCCCTTTATATATGGCGCCCATAACCTTTCCTAAACAAGAGCTGCCCACAGCTTTAAATCCTCGGCCTCATCATTATAAAGATGGCCATTCCAAACCTGAAAGATTCTCAAAACTCAAGCATAAAAGCAATTCATATTTTGCTGGCATCCCTTGTAAATTTCAATAATTACAGTCTGAATTGAGCTCTCTCCACATAAACCAGCATATCTAGATTATTTCCACCAGAGGCTCATCAAAACCCATCATTAACATCCTCATGCTCTTCCACCTCTTATTTACACACATCCCAGACACCTTCTTGACGACTAAAAAACTCATACAAATAAAAACTCCAAGTCTCCAGCAGCTATTCCGAAGAAAAATGCATTCACTAACTCACTCCAAAGCCATTCCGTCTGTACACTTGCCAGGGCATTCAGGGCAAAGTTTTATTGCACACCACGCATCCCATATGTACACGGACTCAAAATATTTTTACAGAAAAATGCCTGACAAAAAGCAGACAAAGAGAGGAAAAATTACAAAGGTAGATGGTAACTTGGAAGAGCTGCTCATAACAGAAGACCTCATCAGAGACGCTTTATAGCTCCCCCGACAGTCAAGGCCCACAGACACAGAATAGATACAATGCCCATCAAGGAGATGCTAAAGAGAGATTCTTATAACTCCAATGGGGTAGAGTACGAGAGCATCAAGGATGATGAAGCCACGGAGAAAGCTTGCAGGGCAATGTCGTTGATGATGCAAATCAAACCAGTTCACAGGTATAACAGGGTCAGCCTTAACAGGATTGCCAAAGCTCATGAAGAGAAGCAGGACGATTGGGCCTTTTTTATGCACAAAGAAATGGAAAATTATCTCAAGGCACATCAGTCCAAGGTCAACAACCCATACCTGTTAACACAAATACTTAACCATGTGGCATAGCAGCCAATGATTGTTGAAAGATGAACCAGAGGAAAACCTATCGCTAGCCTTAATCCCCAGTCAACCTACTGACTCTACTATAAGGGAGATGAAGGACAAGTAGTGTTAATGGAGACAGAACAGCTCATAAAGTCAATCAAGAAAGATCAAAGAAGAAGATTGACAAAAGGATGAGAGGGCTACTAGTGGATGAAGGGGCTACTAGTGGATGAAGGGAGATGAAGGACAAGTAGTGTTAATGGAGACAGAACAGCTCATAAAGTCAATCAAGAAAGATCGAAGAAGAAGATTGACAAAAGGATGAGAGGGCTACTAGTGGATGTCACCACACAATCTCAGCAATTGGAAGCAGTTGTGGCATCAAAGATCAAGACATACCAAGAGGCTCTCTAAGAAAAACTACAAAGACCTACTATGCAGGAACACCACCAACAGCTCTCCCGTCCAACGAGCCCTCCACAATTAATAATCAAAGACCTCTCCCCACTTAAGGATCCACAACTAGTGGAGATACACATAGAGGAAGCTAGAGAACAAACACAGAAAGATCATACCTTGGAAGGACCAGCACACGAGGAGGCATCAGTTGCACAACAAGAATTAGAGAAGCCAAAAGAATCTAGTAAGAGGCCTCACTCCCGAGAGACATCCCCATGCCAGCAAACAAAGAAGATTGGATCAAGATGAGCCACTGCCGCATCTTGGTTCTTTCAAGGAGATGGATTCTCAATAATTCCTCAAGGATACCTTGGAAGGCCTCAACACACTCCTCCATGATACCCTTACAAAAATAAGTGCGGCCACTAGTACCAACTGGGAGCAGGAATAGAAGGTATGGCGTTGCCATTTGTTGACAACACACATGCTGCACGATAGGAACGCCAGCCTATGGAAACAGCTAGAAGAGGCCAATGCACAAACACAAAGTGTGAAAGATACTTTGGCGACAGCAGAGGAAACTCATAAAGAAGTAATCATAAAGAGTTTACAGGCTGTAGAAGTACAGGAAACAAGATACAGTGCATTGGAGAGCAATAACTTGGTTTTAAGTCAAACCATTGTACAAAAAATCAATGAGAATGCTGACTTGAATGCAAGACTGGAGCAAGCAAAGGAGATACAAAAGGAGAGAGCTCACACATAGAGCCTAACAACTAGGCATGCCAAGGAAATGCAAGAGTACCAGGAGAGCGCAAAGCGTACTGAGGATATGCTTCGACAACAAATAGAGCTCCTCATCACAGTCAACCTCAAAGAAGAACAAGAAAGAGTACAAGGACTGCATTAGGAACGAGAGTAGGTTAACAAAGCGCATGCAAAAAAACTCAAGGCTTCACAATGAAATAATCATCACTAACCAAACAGTGGCGCAAAAAAGCTAAGAAACAATATCACAACTAGAAAACCAATTACATGATGCACAAAGATTGGCAACACAATAGGTATTTCAAATTACTTAATCCAATCAAAGAGAAGCTATTGCTAGAAGAGCACAATAAGTGGTAACAAGAAGATTTGAAGCGCTGAATGTTGAATGGATGATCAGAGAAACAACCATTTCTACAGAGCTCAGCAACGCTGATATTCGCATGCAAGGATTGGCCTGCCAACTAGCCACACAGGAAAGGAATCAAAGGCCAAAGCCCATAGATGACTTACGTACCCTCCTTGAGCGTGCCTCGAAATTGGGACAATTGCTAATAACTCGTTAGGCCCCTTCTCAAACTCTTACCTTGTTTTTGTCTACACTAACACTCTCGTTACTTCAATATGACATTAACTTAGCTGAAGATATAGGTTTAGGAGAATTAACCCTTATTAAACAAAATATCGAGCGAGATGCTGACCCAACCATCATTATGGGAATTTTGAGGGGGGATCTGTTATTAACTAATCCACAAGATATCTTCTTTTATCCTTTGCATCCAATAGTCCTCAACCTCCGTAGTTGGTGTTGTGTCTTAGAAAATTCAGAAATTCTAGACAACAGGGTCAACAAACTCGGCCTACTTGTTCCAGATGACATACCAGCAACACCAACCAACTACGAGGTTGTGGCTAATACTTATCAATGGATCACAGGTGGTTAGAAGTATATAATACCCACCAACATTTAAATCTTTGTGGGTCTACCTTATATCACCCAGTGGGCATCCTTAAGCTATATACTAATATCCATAAGCATTTAGAAGCTATGCTTAACAACGTAAGCAATAATTTTGATGCAACTCACATAAATTACCCAGATGTGGATAACGAAGAAATCCTTGAAATTTAAACCTTTTTCCAAGCTCATAAACCTAGACACCCACCCCCTAGTTTGAGTCACGGTGGGGATGAGGGTCCATCTTCTTTTTTCAAAAACACCTACCCTGTGTATACTAATATCCCCAGTAGGCTTCTTAATCCCTATCCAAGCACAACTCCTACTACTTCTTCACAAGCTAGATGCATCTACTCTTCCTTCTCCCCACCAAAATTAGAATTTCCCACTCACACTCTCGCCCCCGAGGAGATATTGGCACTTGTTCCATCTCCACCAAGGCAACCTTAGGAGGTATGTAATCTCCCTCTAGCTGATAATGTTACACCTTACACTGCCAATAATGTTTTGGATGCCGTGATAGCTGTAGAATATGAAGAGTGCATACTGATGAAAAACAGATAGAGCGAGAGGAGATACACACATAGGAGAAAACCCTAATGTATTATCAAACCCTAACTATAGAGAGAAGCCATCTCCCTTCTCACACAATGCATAAAGCCATAATCCATAATCTACAACACACTACTTGTGTTGTGTCCACACACTGCTAACCCTAGCTAATGTCCACACTATGACCAGCTGGACGCGGTCATTTATGTCTCACACATGTTACTACCTAACATGCCAGCACATAGTGCAACTGGCACAAGCTGACATCGAGCTTGAATCTTAATAGCCCCTCTCAAGCTCATGATGTACTACCATAGATGAAGATGTAGATGAGCTTGGGCTATCAAAGCTCTCAACAGCCCCTCTCAAGCTCATGATGTACTACCATAGATGAAGATGTGGATGAGCTTGGGCTATCAAAGCTCTCAACACTCCCTCTCAAGCTCATCCCATGTACTCCCAACATAGTACAGAAGTACTTAAACTTCTCCCTGCTAAGTGGCTTTGTGAAGATGTCGGCCACCTACTCTTCAGTCTTCACATACTGCAAATCCACTATACCATCCAACACTTTCTCTCTGACAAAATGATAGTGAACCTCTATGTGTTTGGTCTGTGCATGAAAAAATGGATTCTTGATACTGCTCATGTTGTCACAAAATGAATGACAACCTTGCCATCAATATGCTCACCCAAATCAGCCAAGAGACTCTTTAACCATACTCCTTCACATGTAGCAATGGCTACACCCGTGTATTGAGCCTCTGTACTAGATAAAGCAACAGTAGGTTGCTTCTTGCTGCTCTAACTCACCACTGCACTTCCAAATGTAAAGGCATAACCACTAGTAGACCTCCTGTCATACGAGCTACCTGCCCAATCTGTGTCTGTGTAGCCGTGTACATCCAAGCCTTTACCATGCTCATAAAGAAGACCATAATGTGCAGTGGTCTTTACATAGCACATAATGCATCTCACTGCATCCAAATGAGGTTTTCTCGGGCTTTGCATAAATTGGCTTACTAGCCCCATAGCATAACTGAGATCCGGGCGTGTGATAGTCATGTAAATAAGACTGCCACAACTATCTTTCTATACATAGATGGATCATCAAACTCTTCACCAAAATCAACTCGTAGCTTCACATTCTGCTCCAAAGGTGTACTCATTGGCTTACACCCTATCATCCTATATTTTGCCAACATATCCAATGTAGATTGGCATTGCACTAACCATGTCCCTCTGCTTTATGGTCTTTGATCACTTCAATCCCAAGAAAATATCTCAATTCACCCAAGTCTTTCATATCAAACTGCCCACTCAATGCCTTCTTGACATGCATAACATCTGTAGCATGATCTCCTATGACAACCAAGTCATCCAACATAGATGACAAGCAAGACAATCCCATGATGTGTTTTCATCACATAGAGTGAGGAATCTGCTGAAGAAACCAGAAATCCAAGGGAGATAAGATATCAGCTTATCTTATCACTCCAAGCACGAGGTGCTTGCTTCAAACCATATAATTCTTTCCTTAATCTGCATACATGAGTGGGGTACCTCGGGTGTACATATCCTTCTGGCTGTGCCATATAAACTTCCTCTTGTAAATCACCATTTAGAAATGCATTTTTCACATCCATTTGATGCATTTCTCGACCATTTGCCGCACCATTTGATGCATTTCTCGACCATAGCAATGACTGCTCTCACTGTTCCCATCTTTGCAACTAGACTAAATGACTGCTCTCACATAGCAATGACTGCTCTCATTGTTCCCATCTTTGCAACTGGACTAAATGTTTCATCATAGTCCAAGCCTTGGGTTTGTGCATAACCCTTAGCTACCAACTGCGCTTTATGGTGCTCAATGGAACCATCTGATTTGCATTTCACCTTATAAACCCATTTGCAACCAACGACATTTTTGCCTTGTGGTGGTAAGGCAACCAAATCCCAAGTTTCATTATGAACCAATGCGTCCATCTCAACATCCATTGCCTTCTCCCATACATGCTTCCCAATAGCTTCTCTATAGCATGTAGGTTCCGCATGCTTCACCAAAGAGGTCATATATGCATAATGCATAGCAAAGTCATGATATGTCAACTTGTCAACTAGATACCTGACCCTTTGGGATCTCCGCAATGCATGCGGATCACTCTGAACACCTGTCACTCTAGCCTGTGGAGGCACATATCTATCTTGCCTTACACCTGGTGTGCATAAAACTGGTATGCCAAGTTCCTCATCCAAACTTTCTGAACCTGATGACTCATAACATGTAATGCCAATTCCTTCAACCTTCTTTTTCCCTTTATCCATAGCACTACTCCTAGTGCTCACACTCTCATGTCTCAAGTGTCCTTAACCATGGATGTATAGTGCTACTCTCAAACTCTGCTGGCCCAGACATAGAAATAGAACTTGCTTGTGGGAAGTTCACATACACATCAGCATTAAACGGAACCAATGACACCCTCATCCTTGCCTTGTACCAACTAGCAAGTTCATCAAACACCACATCTCGTGAGATAACCACTTGCTTGGTTTGTGGATTGTAACATTTATATGCCTTGTGATCCTGTGCATACCCAACAAAAATGCACTTTTTTGCCTAAGGATCCAACTTCCTCCTTCTCTCATCTGGCACATGCACATAAGCTATGCAACCAAACACTTTGAGGTGTCCAATGTATGGCCTAAAACCTGTAAGACGCATCTCTTGCGTACTTCTATGTATGGCTGCTGTGGGTGTCTTATTAAGTACATACACCGCTGTGGCACACGCTTCTACCCAATAATAATCTCGCCTGCTCTTTTCATTGAGCATCACCCTGACCACATCACAAATGACTCTATTTTTCCTCTCAGTAACACCATTTTGTTGAGGTGTGTACCTACAAGTTAACTGCCTTCTTATGACTTGCTTTCTCAAGAAATTCTCAAAAGCATGTGAGGTGTATTCACCACCTCCATCTGTCCTCAAACATTTTATCCAAGAGCCATATTGCTTCTCTGCAAAAGCTTTGAAGTCCATAAACTTTCCCAATACTTCACTTTTCTCTCTGAGAAAGTAAATCCAAGTCATTCTACTGAAATCATCAATGAATGTCACATAATACAAGCTGCCTTTAATGGATGGGTTTTGTGCAGGACCCCATACATCACTATGAACTATCTCAAGTGGCTTGCTACTCATGTTGCCTTCTTTAGGAAATGGCAAACTTGCTTTCTTTCCAAACTGGCAAGCATCACCGACATGCATATTCCCATCATACTTGAATCTAGGTAGCCCACTAACAATACCTCTTGCTTGCATATTCTTTAATCTTTGTACGTTCACATGTCTAATCCTTTTATGCCACATGTCAATGTCATGTACCACATTTCAGCTTTTAGAGAACATGGCCAATTTCAACTCAAGAATCCAGCATCCAACTTAAATGACCTGGCTTCTTTCTTGCCTTTGGTAATGACCCTACATCCATTTTTGAAATCCTCAACAAAGCAACCATGCTCATTGAAATGAACCTGTAACCCTTGCACAACCATTTGACCAACTGAGGCTAAACTTTTTGTAATAGAAGGCACGTACAAGACATTTGCCATAGACTTTGTTTCACCATTGTGCATCACCAATGGTACACTTCCAACATGTGTGATAGCATGTTGGGAATCATCTCCTGTCTCCACATAGCCTTTCACATCCATTGGCTTCATATGCTCAAACCATTTGCCATGACAAGTCATATGGTTTGATGCTCTAGAGTCCATATACCAAGTGTCATCACTGTCACCATTTGTCATCATAGATCCCACGACATGTTTCATGGCAAACAAGTGATTTGCGTTGCCATCATTACTACTTGATGCAAAATTTCCACCATTTGCATAATTTCCACCATGTTGTGCATAATTTCCACCATGTTGTGCTCTACCCCCTCTCAAATCATTTTGTTTGCGGTAACAATCACGTGCCATATGACCAAACTTCCCACAGTAATGGCATTCCACATTTTGCATAGATGTTTGTTGGCCTTGCCAACGTCCTCTTCCACGAGGATTACCTTTACCTCTTTGAGGTGTATATCCACGACCACCTCTGGCACCATATGTAGGCTGAAAATTCTGTTGCGGCGGTGACCTATCCTGCCATCCACAACGATTACCATGACCTCGTGATGCAAATCTCCTCTTGCCTCTAAATCCCCTTTGTGAATAGAAAGCATGATTCCTGCCATTATCATCATGGGCTACTAGTAGATGCATCATGAAAAGAGTCACTGAGTTTGATTTCCTCAACAAGCAAGAGTTTAACCAACTCATCAAAATCTAGTAAACCTGTACTCCGAACAGAGATAGATGTATCAAAAGACTTATACTCCTTGCCAAGACCACGCAAGGTAATGTCTACCAAATCATCATCAGGCATGGGGGCATTGATAGTTGCCAATGCATCTGCATACTTCTTTATCTCTTGTACATAATCATGAATACTCCTTCCTTTCCGCTTCACATTATGAATTTGTTGTCTCAACTGAGACTTACAAGCACTAGTATCTATATTAAATAGCTTTACCAACGTATCCCATGCATCCTTGGGATTCTCAGCATCATGTATATGTATGAGTATATCATCCGAGATACATATAGACAAGTAATGCAAAACTTTGTATGCTCTCTCTGACCACTATTTATGAGCTACAACCTGTTGTTGTGTAGCTTGTCGGGGTAGTTCCAGCTCTGGCTCTGCACCTCTAACAAGGTTCCAAAATCCTTTTCCTTTCAAAAAGCTTTTAATCTTGTACTTTCATGCCTAGAAGTTTTTTTATCTAGCTTCTCACCCACAATATGTACTGGGTTGTCTAACATATTTGCTCAAATGCAAACGCACCTTCTGAACTCATCCAATTCTATAAATGAGCCTTCCTCAGCTCAACCACACTCTAATAAGTGTTCCAGATACTCCAAATTACTCAACAAACTTCACTGTTGATGTAGAAAATCACTCTGATTGCATTCAAATTGAACTAGCATATGTAGTCCAAAGTACCCTGTTTTGGCATGCTTTCCAAGGCTTCAAATTACAATGTAGTGGTTCAATCAAGTGTTGATAACTTGCATTGACACCTAAACAAGCTCAATGTCACATATTAACACCAACCAAGGTGCATACATACCAAAAATATCAAATCCCCTTCTCTGTTTTGAGAAAAACGAGTAAAACCAAAAAAACTAGTAGGAAAAGTGCTCTAATTCCTTTGATTCTTGTCCAAATTGAGAGACCAGGCATTTATTATCTTAGCAATGATGTCTACTAACTCCATGTAAAAGGAATTAGACCAATTGTAAAAGTTGAGAAAGTAATTAGCCAATTAATGACCCTCTGTTTCACTAATCATATAGCCTGTTTAATCAGCTCATAATCAGCTCCAAAATGCATAATTGCTCCAACCAACCACATAGCAACCTTCTCATATGTGTGTATCACAAAATTGTTAAGAAAATTAATCAATCAAAATACTTGTATTTGACCTCCACTTTTGAAGATGAGCAAAAACTACCCTGTTTCTGGCCTTCAGGCTGTGCCGGCTCTGTAGGAGTGATTTGAGTGGTTTGTTATGGCTATTGAATGCATATGTAGGTTCCCAACACTCCTAGGCATGCACGCAAGTCCACACACTGCTAACCCTAGCTAATGTCCACACACTATGACCAGTTGGACGTGGTCATTTATGTCTCACATGTTACTACCTAACATGCCAGCACATAGTGCAACTGGCACAAGCTGACATCGAGCTTGAATCTCAACAGTCCCTCTCAAGCTCATGATGTATTGCCCCATACATGAAGATGTAGATGAGCTTGGGCTATCAAATCTCTCAACACATACAACAAGGCAATCCAATGTTAAAGCCAGAGCTTATGTTCAAGGCACTGATGCAGATTACCCTATTCGATCCTACCAGTAAGATTCTTCCGGAGGCATATTCTGCAGTCACCCCCACATGGCAACATTATGTGTCATACCCTCTCCGGGCCACTCATCTAGAATTAGAGGAATTACTACCATTGGTTGGAGAGGGAACATTATGGGCCAATGTCAGAAAACACACAAGGATGGCAAACCCCCATCTCTTAGACTTGTTGGAAATTTGCTTGGTCACTTTCACGATCAGTCTTGTTATAGAAGATGGAGGAGGAAACATCCCACACTAGAGGTGGATACACCACCATCCACACAACTGAAGAGGCACCACAGCTGTAGGATTTTGGCGTGCAACCTTCATGGAGAAAGGAATTTTTAATAGGAATAGAATATAATAGCATTTACATGAGTGCATCGCCAACATTACGAGTGGATCCACTCTACATTCTTATCAAGAGGAGGTGGACACCACTGGAGTTTCAAGCTGCAAAAGAAAGGGATTCTCATATATGCTACAATTGGTTAATATTTAACCTAGCAACATTTGCCACTATTCAAGCATAAAGACAACAACTGCTCAATTGGATCAGAGCTTGGCGAAAAATACCAGATCCTGCAATTGTAGCCAATGATAGGTTCATGAAATTATTGGTGGTTCTGATAGAACAACCTAGAGAACCTTATGATGGCTACTATGAGGCTCAGCATCTACAATTCGACATGAACCAAGGGCCATCGACGACAGAGGTATAATGCTATATTACCATCGTCTAAGATGTCTTCTAGGTTATATAACATTTGAAGACATGATCGACACCGAGTTCTAGAAGTCCCATTCGGCCTTCCGGCGCACACTCAGAAAACTTCAGTCTTGCCGCAACTTCTATTGCCACGAATTCGGTGACCAGGTCTTCAGACCTCAGTAGTAATAACAGGTTCTAAGGACAGAACCTACTTCAAGAAAGGGAGAATGTTAATCCCATTTGGATTAACACCATGATCCTCAATTGAGGACATTATTAGTGTCATGTAAAGGCACTATAAAGGTTGTGAGGTCCCCCGCCCGCTCCAGGGCTCCTGCCGGTGACGGAAGCGGCGTTGGCCTCCCGTGCGGGGTGGGGTCCACACACTCGGGGCGCCTAGCTCGTGGATGTCCGGGACGAGAGACTAGCCCGGGCGGCCCCTTCGGCCCAGAAGACTCCCCTCGCCTAGAAGGCACGGGAAATTCCGCCAATTGGGAAAAATCTTCTATGAGGAAATTACTCTAACGAGTCAAGTCTTAACTAGAAAAACTGATCTGACCAAACTTGAAGTCACATGGTCAGATCAAGAAGAGACTTGCACTTGATCCATGGAATCACCGCTTTTTTCCTCATTTACGAGGCACAGCCAATGATCCCCTCACACAGAACAAGGTTTTCTCAGGATTTAAACTTAAATAACGTAACTATTTGTATCTAGTTATTTCTCAAGAATCCTCCGATCGAGCCCCATCCGGCCCATGGGTTAGACAACCACCCGACCACTGAATTGGTGGGATTCTTTTATAAATATTTGGTTGGGTTTCTGCTCGGGTACCGAGGAAAAGAGTTTCCAGGTCCCCTAGCCGGCGATTCATGCAAAAATCAAGGTAGGCATACCATGTACACACCCAACATGAACTTGCCATTTATAACAGATTCGACTGGCTTTAAAAACAATCCTTCAATAGAAATCATAATATTTTTTATCATCATTTTCCAAAATTTTGAGTCCATTGTATTACAAAAATGTATTCTCTGAACTCTCCTTTGAAGACTAGCTCTCCAACCAACAAGATCCAGTATCAAAGTTTGGTTCCCAAAAATCTTTCCTTTTTATCCATCCAAAATCTTCCTCGACGTAGGCATGGGTGTCCTAGCAACCGCCGCGAGCCCGTGCATCGCTTGGTCTCAGAACCCTCTATAGGATCCTCCTTAGGTGTCCTAGCACTTCACTCAGGGAGGACCGCTTTGTCGGTCCTCACCCATCGTACTAGAAGCACACCATTTTAACCATACCGAGGGTGGTCAAGACCTCGGTAGGCTTTTCTGCGCGAGCAACGTCCCTTGACGACTCCCCGCCATCTGTCGTCCCAACGAACCTCCTCTTAGAAAAACATAAGCCAAATGCTTCCTCCACCAGCATTCTGGCGTAAAACAGTCCTTTGAATGAAAAAACAGAGGTTCCAATGCAAGTAGAATTCTAGTTTGAGATTGGTCCCAGAAACCCTTTTTCCATAATTCCTAGTTTCATAATGAGGATCCTTGATCTCTCATCAGGGAAATCTATCCATCATTCAGTCTGATTGTCCAACTAGATTCTTGATGAGTTCAGTCCTCACATGAGAAACTAGTTTAGTTCCGATAGTCTATTCTTTGTATTTAGGAACTAGAATTGGTCACGACGTTTTTATCTGATTCAGATCGAGAGAGGAAGACAATTAGGTTTACTGTTCGTCCCTCACGTAGTCTAACCAAATTCATTCAGTTTAGTTTTACAAGGATTCCCTTAAGATAAACATCTAGTTTTGGGTAAATATACATTTAGTGATTTTACCAATTAAAATATCCAAAGATATTCTTTATGCCACGTAATTTCTCAGCCTTAATTCATTAGGTAGAATTATGGTGGAAATTCATCTTTAGATTATGATCAGTGACACAATGGTTTCATTAAAAGATCATTTTTAGAAGATGCTGATTCTGTGGAAAAGGCAATTTCATATTGGGTGTGTAAGTGGTGTGACTAGTTTTAAGTTTGCATGAATATCCGGCTAGGGGGCTTGGGAACTCTTTTCCCTGGTAGCCGGGACAAAACCTAACCAAATTCTTAATTTGATTCCATCACTACAGTGGTTGGGGGGTTGGCTAACCCACGGGACTCTGGATGGGGTTAGGCTGGACTAAGGGATCCCAAAAATGAGACTCAATTCTATTATGGTATGATAGATGAAGTAAATCTCGGATAAAAATTGTTCTATGGAAAAGAATCAATGGTTGTGCCTCTCAATGAGGAAAAAAGCGTTGGTCTCTATGATCCAAGTGCAATCTTTTCCTTGATCTGACTTTGATACTACGGGTTCGATCAGATTAGTTCGGTTAGTTAAGGCTTTTGACTACGTTAGAGAAAAATTTATCTTGGAGGAATCACCCGTGCTTTCCAAGCAAGGGAAGTTTTTCCGGGTTTAGTTTTGGAAGAACCGATGGATTAGTCTCTTGTCCGAATATCCATGGTGGGCGAGGCCCCGAGTGTGGGACCTTACCCCGTGCAAGAAGTGCTACTTCTACTGCTAGCACCCCTAAATTTGTTGCGCAGTGGGGACAGAGATCTTACATCTTCCTCGACGTACGCATGGGTGTCCTAGCACTTCACTCAAGGACCGCTTCGTCGGTCCTCGCTCATCGTACTAGAAGTGCACCATTTTAACTGTACCGAGGCTGGTCAAGACCTCGGTAGGCTTTGCTGCGATGAGCAACGTCCCTTGACGACTCCTCGTCCCCAGCTGTTCCAACCTCTTAGAAAAACATAAGCCAAATGCTTCCTCCAGCATTCTGGCGTAAAATAATTTTTTGAATGAAAAAACAGAGGTTCTAATGCAAGTAAAATTCCAGTTTGAGATTGGTTCCAAAAACCCTTTTTCCATAATTTCCATTTTCATAATAATGAGGATCCTTGATCTCTCATCAGGGTAATCTACCCATCATTCAGTCTGATTGTCCAGCTAGATTCTTGATGAGTTCGGTCAGGAGAAACTAGTTTAGTTTCGGTAGTCTATTCTTTGTATTTAGGAACTAGAATTGCTCACGATGTTTTTATCTGATTCAGATCAAGAGGAGGACAATTAGGTTTACTATCCGTCCCTCACGTAGTCTAACCAAATTCATTCGGTTTAGTTCTACAAGGATTCCCTTCACATAAACATCTAGTTTTGGGTAAATATACATTTAGTGATTTTATCAATTAAAATATCCAAACATATTCTTTATGCCACATAATTTCTCAGCCTTAATTCATTAGGTAGAATTATGGTGGGAATTTATCTTTTGACACTAAAATTTAATTCAAATCCATCTTTTCTTAAATATCATAAAAATTCTTCTTTTAACTAAAATATCAATACCTATTTTTTTTAATAAACTTGAAATCCTTCTTTTTGTCATTTCAATAAGTGCAATCCAATTATCATGGGAATTCCTCTTTTACCATAAATTAAATCTACTTAAAATTATTTTTAAAAATTACATAAAAATATCCATTAATTCCATTCCACTTTTCTCATTTAAACATTTGAATTCCAATATGGTGGGAATTCCTCTTTCATCATTTAAACTTATCTATGCAAAAAGATAAGTTTAACTAAAATCCTTCTTTAATTTTAACTAAAATATGCATTATTTTAGCATCACAATTTTTCTCTTACTTCATTGGAATACATGGATTTCTATTGTCATGGGGATTACTCTTTTAACATGAAAATGGATTACTAGAAATTTCTCTTTTTTCTAATTAACTATTTATGCATAAACATAAACATCAATTTTGCATGATTATAATGAGAATCATTCAATTAATCTAGGATGATTAATCCTAGAATATGGTAGGAAGTCCTCTTTTCATAATATAAATGAAAATGATTTATGTGTTTATTTAAAAATTTTACCATAGCTTGCTATTACTGATAATTCTCAATAAATTTGAAAGAATAAAGTTTAGTATTATTCATGTGATTAAAATAACCACTAATTGGATCTTTCTCCAATTATGGATTGATTCTTAATTTTGCCATAAATTAAATAGCATAAAAGTATTAAAAAGCCATTATTTTGGCCTCCAATTAGACAAGCATAGAAATTACTTTTAGATTAGAGAAATGCTTCATGAGAAGCTTCATTTGAATTGAGAATAGGTCATAGGAATGACCATTCTTTGGGGGGGAGAGAGAAATCCTTAAAAACCATTATAAATTAAGCATAAATGAAAATTTATGTGTTTCTTCATTACAATACATCAAAGAACTTCAATAGTATTCAAAAGCCATTCAAATTAATGCTTCTCAAGCTTGAGAGGGGTTGAGAAGAGAAACATTTGGAGATTTAAGAAAAAGAAGACAATAATCCATACTTTACCTCCTAAATTACTTGATTCTTTGATCACAGTAGAGGCCCCCAACCAATCAATTGGTTTGGTATGTTGTTGGAGTCTCCAAGGAAGATTGAAGAGAGAGAGAAGCTCCAATCTCTTCAATTTGTAGAGGGTTTTTAAAGGATAATAGAAAGTAAGCTTAACTTAGAGTAATACCGGCATAGTTTAGTTCACAGATGAGAATACAAAGGAATGAGGGTCTATTTATAGGTGAGGGAGGCCACTAATTGAGTCCAACTGAGTTCTAGAATTTTCCAACTTTAGTTTGGCTGAGTTTTGGACCAGTTTGGCTCCCTTTTTTATTTGGTTTGATTTAGGAGAGAGGAGAGATAAAAATATCCTATTATTTTTGAGTTTAAAACTCATCCACACATGTGAAATAGGCGCCTCCTTGAAGGGCCCCTTTTTCCTTACCCATGTGTCAAAAATGAATGATTACTTCAAAATATCTCATTTTTTTATTAATACTTCATAATTTTTAACTAATAAACCTAGTACTTAGTCAACTCTTCATCTTATGTGGGCATCTACTCATTTTTGGGTATTTTCTTTTATTATTTGGATTTATCTTGTCCCAATACTTGGATTAATCTTATTGGTCCATAGGAACCTTAATTGGAGACCATAATAGAAAAAAATCCGAAAATCTTGACCCTTAGGCTAAGGTCTTCTAAATCAATTTTTATTAATTCCAATTGCACCTTGGAAAATCTATTTTGATTTTCTATTTTAGGGAAACATTTTTTTGATATTTGTAGAATCTATTTATCCAAAAATATCCCAATATTGATTAACCTCTCTAGATTTTTTTTATCTCACTAGGCAAAACAAGGAAAAATAATATTTTCTTGTATTTAGAACATAGAATGATTACAAGGGATTAAGAGGCTTAATCAATATTCAGCCCAAGGAGGAATCTTACAAAGGTTGTACATTATGAGACATTGGCCACCCAAGGCCTAGTTAGTAAGTTTTGGGTGCCCCAGTGTGAATAAGGGCCAATTCTATATAAGGTATTTTCTCATAATGAAAGGACACAATCCCCTTTGTGCTATTGAGAGTTCTTCCCTTGTACTTGTGAGAGAGTGAGGAGTGAGAGCATTCTAGCATTGTGCCTCTTTCATGCTTGTGTGTTTATGCTTGTATGAGAGAGTGAGAGAGTGTGGTTGGCCTATGTGATGGTGTGAGCAACTCCACGGTGACAGTGTGGAGGTGGACCTTGGAGTTTGGAGCATACATGCGAGCTTGAAGGCTTCAAGAGACACGAGCTCGAAGCATTGGTAATTACCCCACAATGTTTGTGTTTCATTACTCATCCATTAGGTGAATGTGTAGAGTTCCCTCTTGGAGGTGTGGTTGAGCATAACACTAGTTCTGCGTATGGTCAAGCAGTTAAGATCTTTCTTAAGTTTTGTGGTATTTCTTTGAAAATCTATCAAGGATTATTCAAAGTTGAGTGTGCCTTTTACCAACCTTCTTAAGGGTAAAAATAAGAAGTCTAATTCTCCGATTGAGTGGAATGAGAAGCTACATGAAACTTTTGATACTTTGAAATATAAAGTTCGAGATGCTCCTATGTTAGCCTTACTAGATCGTAGTAGGCCTTACATTGTAGAGACTGATGCTAGTTATTTTGCGGTAGTCATAGCTTTGTTCTAGGATGGGAAGCCTGTGGCCTTCGAGAGTAAGAAACTCAATGATGCATAGAATAGGTACCCAGTTCAGGAGAAAGAGTTATATGTAATTATTTATGCTTTAAAGGCATGGAGACAATATCTCTACGAGTCTCAGTTTATGGTCTTGATAGATCATCAATTTTTGTAGTTTATTTGTGATCAACTGGACCTGAAAGGTAGAAAGGCCATATCGGTTGAATTGATGCACGACTTTGATTTCATGAGATTAAATATAGAAAAGATAGTTTGAATCGCATTGCTAATGCGTTGAGTCGAATTGGTGAAGTTAATGAACTTAGCTTCACGAAAATTACTTCTAACTTGTACGATTCACTCAGGGGAAAATGCAGTACAGATATTTCTTTGGAAAATATTTTAATTTGGAAAATCAAGGTCCAACTCTGAGGTAGATTAAAACCTGGTGAATCAAGGAAAATCCAACCAATTTTTTATTCAGAATGGTATTTTATTCTCCGAAGTGATAATGTTTGCGTACCGGATGTGCCAGAAATTAAACTAAGGATCCTATTTGAGTGTCATCATGCACCATCGGCATGACATCTAGGCATACAACATACCTTGGATTTGGTTAGAAGGACTTTTTATTGGCCAAAAATGAAGGATTTTGTTCAGAACTATGTGGTCAAATGTCGTCAGTGTCAGATTAATAAGGCAAAGCATCTTAAATCTGCTGGGTTATTAAATACTCTGGATATTCTGTCTTGAAAGTGGGAAAGTATTTCCATGGGTTTCATTATGGGACTTCCACATACTAGCAGGGGGTCACGATGCCATTTGGGTAGTCGTGGATAGATTGACAAAGATGGCTAGATTTTTATCCACAAAGACAATAGTTAAAGCTTCTGAATTGGCTTAGTAATTTATCGAGCAAATGTTTAGACTGTATGGTCTACCTTCTGATATTGTGAGCGATTGGGACTCTAAGTTCATGGCTCATTTTTGGCAGGAAGTTTTCAAGAAATTGGAAACTACTTTGAGTATGAGTTCCTTTAATCACCTGTAGTCTGATGGGCAAATAGAGCGTTTGAATTAGATTGTAGAGGATATGCTTCATGCATGTGTCTTTGGAAAACCATCGAGTTGGAAAGACTATCTTCCATAGATGGAATTTGCCTATAAAAGTTCTAAGAATTTGGCAGGTTATAGTCCGTTCATGCTTATGTATGGGTATCAACCTAGGGCACCTATTGATGTCGATCTTAAGGATATTAAGCTTGATGCATTGAGGGATTTCTTGTTGTTAGATATGCAATGCTGACCCAAGCTTAGGATTCTTTTAGGAGTGCTCAAGATAAAGCATGGTTTTATGCTGATAAGGGATGCTCACCTCGATCTTTTGAGCCAGGAGTGTTGGTTTATTTGAAAGTTCCTAAAGATTCTTAGACTTTGTCAACAAGAAATTGCTTAAAATTATCTCCTAGATATTGTGGTCCATTCCGAGTTATATGTCGGATTGGCACAATTGCGTATGAATTAAAACTACCTCCACATGTCAGAGTTCATCCAGTCTTTCATGTCAATAGATTGAAAGAGAAGCTAGGAGGTGAGGATAACACAGTTACTTCTCAAGAACTCGTTGAAGTCAAAGATTTGTCTTATGTTCCACATGAACCTAAAAAGGTACTTGAATTCAAGGAAAGGAAACTTCATAGTTGCTTAATCCTTGAGGTTAAAATTAAGTGGAAATATAGGAAAATTGAGGATTCGACTTGGGAGTCAGCTGAGAATGTTCAACGTAGTTTTCCTTCTTTTTCATTGCAAGAGTGAAATGTTTTGAGAGAGAGAAAGTATGTTATGCGTACATTATATGTGCATATACTAGGAGGCTAACCCACCCTAGGCATGTGAACATGGGAGCATGGGAACATGCTCTAGTGGGGAGGGTTAGGTCTAACCTTGGGTTGAGGATAGGGGCATGGGGCACTCTCAAGGGATGTAGAGCATTGTGTCTACTCTCTGGCCATTTTATGATAGAGCTATGTGGCGGTTGGAGTGAAGTCATATCTCTTGGTTGTATGGGACACTAAGGTAAGATATGTGATACTTCATTGTATTTATGTGTGCACCCTTGGGCTCGAGGGTGGTCGGGTGGATGAGTATTCATGCATGTTTATGCATGGTTATTAGCTAGAGAGATCTTTAGGGTTTTAACACTTCAGAATGACGATTCTAGGATGAGGAGTTGTGGATAAAAAGTCACAATGGATGCAGAGCTCAGCTCATTACTTTTAGGATAAGGATTTAGGATGAGGAGATGTGGATGTAGATATAGAGTCATAATGGATCCATTAACATAAAGAAGAAGGGTAGGGATTCTAACTCTTGAAATAATAAGAAAATGCTAAGTTATTTTATTATAACTAAAAAAGACACATAGACAAAGCAAAAAAACCAAGAAGATGCCAAAAATGGCACTCTCAAGAATACCAAGTAAGAATCCAATCATGCTTTAAAAGTAGAGCAGCTATTCATCACCATTAATCAGTAGTAAAATAGCCAATGTTGAAGCATTTAATGATCCTTGGATCATCAATAGTAGGGGTCTTCTAATATATGACCCATTGTAGGGAAATAGCCAGTGTTATAACATATAATGACCCTTGGATCATCAATAGCGGGGGTCTTCTAATATATGACCCATTGTAGGGATTTGTATTTCTCCCTAAAACTTGTGGGATATGACATCATGGTGGTAGTGGGGCAATGATGCACAGTGCCAATAATCAAATTTTGAAGTACCGTTTCACTTTTGTTCTTTAGTAGAGAAACCTCATTTCTATATCTACCATCATGGATTGTGGCCTTTGGCTTCACTTTAACAAGGGTAGTCGATGGGGATTACAAGATCATAATAAAAACATTTAAAAAGACAATTTTCATTGATCTGATTCGGGAACCTTTTTGAGAACCTTGCATGAGGAGAGAAAAAATGAGGAATGCAAGCGTTTATGTGATCTTTTTCACCCTTTCTATTTTTGTGGTCGTAATAAAATAACCCTCTCTTGTATGGAGAGGGCTTCATGTCAACACAAGAGAGCTTAGAGCTTGGGTAGGGAGAAAAAGAGGAAGAGAGGTAAGAAAAGTTCAATCTCAACCACAGTATTAATGTGAGTGTGATAATGGAGGAGAGAGGTTAAAGATGAAGAGATCAAACATCACTCTACACAGTCACCACACAATCCAAACGAATAATCATGCAAACATCAAAATAAAGTAAGCATACAAGAAACCATCAACATAAGGAGAAAAAAAGCTAGGCTCAATTGTGATAATGGGATTATGTGTATTTTCATTAGTCAAAAAATGACTTACATATAAGACTCATATTTACAATGTTCAGCCACATATAATGTTTGGGGAATGTTACATGAAGAGATTTACATAATACAAAAGGGGTGTAGCCATAAGTCCAGATCAATGTTAACCCTTGATTAACATACCCCCTCCCTGATAAAATGCATGGATCTAGGCATGGCTATGGTGGATTAAGGTATGAAGAAGTGGATTAACATCAACATCTTGACATACAAGAAATACAAGAAACGAGGTTAAGGATAATGATAAAGTTAATGATATCTTTCTTAGATTTGAGCACAATCTCCCTTGAAGTGAGCACCTATTTGGCATCCTTTCTCACTTTTTCTAGGTGCCTACTTTGGCCTCCACATGGGCTAGCCATTCCATATCTTTAGGCCTCATTTGTCCCCTTTGGACCATATTTTGGCCTTCACATGTGCTAGCCATTCCATATCTTTAGGCCTCATTTGTCCCCTTTGGACCATATTTTGGCCTTCACATGTGCTAGCCATTTCATATCTTTGGGTTATGTTTGGCCCCTTTGGACCATAGTCTATGACTTATGTAACTCATACAAATGTTTGAGGGTCACAAACCACTCCCCCTTGCTCCAAACATTTACCCCACATCACTTTCTATTTTAACTCTCCCCCTTAAGTGATGAACTACTACCACCATACATACAATAGAACTACACTCTTAGTCATTTTCTACTTCAACACTCCCCCTCAAGTGATGAACTACTACACCATACACTGGACCTACACTTTTTCTCAGTTTCTAAATTGGTCTATCATAAGTGCCTTATCATAGGCTACAATGTTTGCTTAGAGCGTGTAGTTTTATGCAAGTGTAGGAATATATTGAGTGGGTTTGAACATAGGTGACAGGGGTGCCCTCTTCCATTTTGCTATCAATTTTAGAAATGTTCACTTGGGTTTTTCTTTAGATGTAGAGATTTTGACAAACTTGGTCTTCTTGTTTCCGAGTGACTCATTAGCAATTTCCCTATGCTTTTGTGACATCTAATTCTTGACTCACACACTCACTAGCTTGCTTGTATGGATGCCACTTTACAACAAAGATTATATACGATTTGGACCCAAATTCCGGCTAGGGCACCCAATCAAACACATTAAATCTTGAGAGTTGCACTCTCTCTTAATCATATATTTTGTTGATGTAATAATCCATTGATGATGGTCCTAAAGTTGATGTCAATGCAAAAGTTAATGACTAGTTATAGATGAACCTGATGTGATCAACTTCTTGTTTAAGAGTCCTTTACACCACCCCCTTTTTTTTACTAAGGGTGGTATAATCCTTAGGAGGGTTATCACAAAAGAAATGTTATCATTTTGGCTTGTAGCAATAGAGAGGCATGCTAATACTTAATCACATGTTTTTAAATACTTAGAGGGGCATTCTAATACTTAATCACATGTTAATATGTGTCGATCTAAGCTAATAGAGAGGCATGCTAATACTTAATTACATGTTAAGATGTGTCGATCTAAGCTAATAGAGAGGCATGCTAATACTTAATTACATGTTAAGATGTGTTGATATAAGCTACCTATGCTATCTTACTTAATCACATGTTTAAATGAATTGATCTAAGCTACATATGCTATCATTTTTACTTAATCCTACCATAGACCTATGTATAGCTAGCTCTGATACCATGATAAAATGAATGGATCTAGGCTTCTTCGCCTATCATAATCTTCCATATGTTCTTAATTATTAGAGTATGTATTTTAAACTTGCTACATTGTAGTTGTTTTTTTGTCAAGATTTCTTGCATCACCAAGATCAAATACACACAAATAGAGAGACTTTATAACATAAAAGAACAATGAGATTGACTCAACAATGCTTGTATTATGAAAGATTAATGCTTGTGCACTATAACTTAGAATGAACTAGATGAACTCAACACATGGGAGCATTAACTCAATCTCTCAATGCCTAATTGGCTTGTTGAGATCAGTCCTTAGTACACCTTTCTAATCTTGTAATACTCACTCTAATCACAACAAATTACATTGGGTATATATAGATCTTTGAGCTTGATTAGTGGTACATGAGATCCTGAAGTTATTGTATATGTGATTGTTTGTAGCTATAATATCTACATATCTATGATGCTAGTCTTGATGAAGCTTTGTAGGATAATAGTCCATATGATTAGCTACAACTTCTAGTTTTGACCATTTTCAAATTTCACACAATTTGATAGATATTAGCTATTTAAAAGTGGGTGTTGGTACAATTTATAGCTTGCTAGAATGTAGAAGTTTCCTTGTTATAATTTTGGTGAGCAATTAATTAGCCATTGATTTAGAGGTAGGTGATTCTACCATGCTACTAGCAAGTGAGTAAAGGTGAAGTAAAAAAGATGTGGTAAGAGTTGAACCTTAATCAAAGGTCCTATCATGTGTTAAAAGCTATAAAAAATGCTATGAAAATTCTTAGTAGTGAAAGTGCCTAACTTGAACACCACCCCCTCCCTCCCAGTAGTGTACTTGTTCTCAACACCACAAGCTTCTTTTTTAGCATGATACTAAATTTATCATGGATGAGGGGTTTTGTTATGATGTCTATAACTTGTTGAATGGATGAGGGGTTTTGTTATGATGTCTATAACTTGTTGTTGAATGAAGCAATGAATTAGGTCCACTTCTCCATCCATGATCTTCTCCCCCTTCTCAATAAGATAAATGCTATATAAATTATCATAAAAGAATTAAGTGGGAACTTACAATTTCAATGCCAATGTCTTCAAGCATCCTTCTCAACCGTATGATTTCACATGCCACATTGGTTATCCTTTTGTATTTAGCTTTAGTTAATGCAATTGTGGGTTGTTTCTTGCTTGATTAACTGATCATACTGTTAACCCCATTTCGGGCTAACTTAGCATCTCTCAATTACATACGAGAACAATAAGTGTCATGAAAAGGCACTCTAAACATTGTAATCATGAGAATATGAGAATAGCTGGCTATGCCACAAAACTATGTAACTTGTAAGCTTCTAGTTCATCTTTCATTAAGTTTTGGGTGCCCAAGTGTGATGAATAAGGGCTAGTTGTATAAATAACATATGCAAGATACAATCCCCATTTGTGCCAATTGAGTTTAGTCTTATCCTTGTGTATGGTGTGTGAGAGAGACTCAGTTTGAGAGGAGAGAGAGCTACATTCTTGGTGCATGTTCCTCTTATCCTTGTATTCTTAAGTGTGAGAGTAGAGGGGAGTGAGTGTCCTTGTATAGAGAAAGGCAACCTCATGTGACAGCTTGGAGTCTAACCAAGATACAGAAACTAATGGTCTTTTCTACTCTATTTACACTCCCTGTCATCTTCTTACAAGTCTCTTTTCCCTTAATATGGCTGTTTGAAGCTGTGTGATTGGTAGAGAAAAGAATAAGATGTGGATAAGGTTGTGAAAAAAGACGTACAAAAGGGCTATTTTACATTGTTTTAGCATTTGAACTTGTTATTTGCATTGTTTAAAAGTTAGGAAAGCAACAAAATAGGCATTTGCATCAGCACTTACATGGTGAGAACTTTATAATCACGACCGTAATTATATAGGGAACACCCATTTGCTGTATTTTTCAAAATCTTAAAAAATCAAAAAAATAAAGAGCCATTGAATCCATCGCTTGATGTCATTTTTTATATTCATGTTGCAAAGGAACAATCTGGAAAATTTGAACTAGAAAAATTAAGATTTGCACCCCTAATCAGTGATTTTTGGTCGATGCCTGCAAAATCATGTCGTTTTCTGATTCTGCAATCTGTAAAATCATGGTCGTGATTTTTTGACTGTGAGACCCCTGCCCCTCCGGGGTTCGGACGACGGAAGTAGCGTTGACCTTCCACGCAGGGCGGGGATCCACACTCAGGGCCTCGCCCGCGGATGTCCGGACGAGAAGCTATCTTGGGCGGTTCCTCCAAAACCGAGCTCGAAAAAACTCCCCTCACCCAAAAGGCACGGGCGATTTCTCCATGGGAAAATCTCCTAACGAGTCAAAGTCTTAACTAGTTAAACTAATCTGACCGAACCTGAAGTCACATGGTCAGATCAAGAAGAGACTTGCACTTGGTCCATGGAATCACCACTTTTTTCCTCCTTAACGAGACACAGCCACTGATCCCCTCCCACAGAACAAGATCTTCTCATCAAGACTTAATCTAACTAACGTAACTAATCGCATCTAGTTGTTTCGTAGGAATCCCCCGATCCCCTCCCACAGAACAAGATCTTCTCATCAAGACTTAATCTAACTAACTAATCGCATCTAGTTGTTTCGTAGGAATCCCCCGATCCAACTGGCCCATGGGTTAGCCTACCACCCGTCGACCACTGTATTGGAGAGATTCCTTTATAAAGATTTGGTTGTGTTTTGCCCGAGTACCGAGGAAAAGAGTTCCAAGGCCCCCTAGCTAGAGATTCATGCAAAAATTGAGGTAGACATACCATGTACACACCTAATATGAAATTGCCATTTATAACAGATTCGGCTGGCTTTAAAACAATCCTTCAATAGAAATCATAATTTTACTGATCATCATTCTCCTAAGTTCAGAGTCCATTGTATTACAAAATGTGTCCTCTGGACTCTCCGTTGAAGACCAGCTGGCCAACCAACGAGATCTAGTATCAAAATTTGATTCACAAAAATCTTTCCTTTTAGTTCATCCGAATCTTCCTCGACGCACGCATGGGTGTCCTAGCAACCGCGAGCCCATGCATTGCCTAGTCAGAACCCTCTAGGATCCTCCTTAGGTGTCCTAGCACTTCACTCACGGACCGCTTTGTCGGTCCTCGTCCATCGTACCGGAAGCACACCATTTTAACCGTAGTACCGAGGCTGGTCAAGACCTCGACAGGCTTTGCTCTCGCGAGCGACGTCCCTTGACGACTCCCCGCCGCTAGCTGTATCAACAAACCTCCTCTTAGTAAAACACATGCCAAATCCTCCTCTAGCATTCTAGCATAAAATAGTCCTTTAAATGAAAAACAGAGGTTCCAATGCAAGTAAAATTCCCAGTTTGAGATTGGTTCCACAAAAAATAGTCCTTTAAATGAAAAACAGAGGTTCCAATGCAAGTATCAACAAACCTCCTCTTAGTAAAACACATGCCAAATCCTCCTCTAGCATTCTAGCATAAAATAGTCCTTTAAATGAAAAACAGAGGTTCCAATGCAAGTAAAATTCCCAGTTTGAGATTGGTTCCACAAAATCCCTTTTTCCATAATTCCCAGTTTCATAATGAGGATCCTTGATCTCTCATCACGGTAATCTACCCATCATTTTGTCTAATTGTCCAACTAGATTGAATCTACCCATCATTTTGTTTGATTGTCTAACTAGATTCTTGGTGAGTTCGGTCAAAGGAAAACTAGTTTAGTTCAACGGTGGTCTATTCTTTGTATTTAGGAATTGAAATTGGTCCCGAAGTTTTTGCTTGATTCAGATCGAGAGATGGACAAGTAGGTTTACTGTCCGTCCCTCTCATAATCTAACAAAATTCATTCGGTTTAGTTCTAACAAGGATTCTCGTCATATAAATATCTAATTTTGGATAAATACCAATTTAGTGATTTTACTAATTAAAATATCTAAAGATATTCTTTCTGCCACATAATTTCTCAACCTTAATTCCTTATGTAGAATTATGGTGGAAATTCATCTTTTGACACTAAAAATTTCAAATCCTTCTTTTCTTAAATATCATAAAAATTCTTCTTTTGACTAAATGCCAATATCTATTTTTTTGAATAAACTTGAAATCCCTCTTTTTCTCATTTAATGAGTGCAATCCAATTATCATGGGAATTCCTTTTTTATCATAAATTAAGTGTATCTAAAATTTCTCTTTAAATTAAATAAAAATATTTAATATTCCATTATGCTAGAAATTCCACTTTTCTCATTTAAATGATTGAATTCCAAATATGGTGGGAATTCTTCTTTCATCATTTAAATTCATTTATGCATTAAAAAATTAATTAAATTTTCTCTTAAAATTTAAATAAAAATCTCCATTAATTCCATTATACTAGAAATTACACTTTTCTCATTCAAATGATTGAATTTCAAATATGGTGGGAATTCCTCTTTCATCATTTAAATTAATCTATGTATAAAAATAAATTTAACTAAATTTTCTTTTAAAAATTAAATAAAAATATCCATTATTTCTTTTATACTATAAATTCCACTTTTCTTATTTAAATGATTGAATTCCAAATATGGTGGGAATTCCTCTTTCATCATTTAAATTCATTTATGTATAAAAATAAATTTAACTAAAATTCTTCTTTAATAAAATATCCATTATTTTTATTCCAATTTTTCTCTTTCTCCATTGGAATACATGGACTTCCATTGTCATGGGAATTTCTCTTTTATCATAAAAATAAATTACTATAAATTTCTCTTTTTTCATAATTATCTATTTATGTGCATTAACATTAAAAATTAAATTTTCCATCGTTTATGATGAGAATTATTCAATTTACCTAGGATGACTAATCCTAGAATATGGTAGGAAGTCCTCTTTTCATATTATGCATGAAAATGATTTATGTGTTAATTTTTTAAAAATTTTACCATATCTCCGCAGCTATTACTGATAATTTTTAATAATTTTGAATAGCATAAAGTTTAGTAATACAATATGATAGATTAACTATCATTTGGATCAATATCCAATTATGGACTTGATTCCTAAGTTTTTCATAATTTAAGTAGCATAAAAGCATTAAAAAGCCACTTCTTTGGTCTCTAATTTGACAAGCATAGAGTTTACTTTTAGAATTAAGAATTTCTCCATGAGAAGCATCATTTGAATATAGAATTGGTCATAGGAATGACCATTCTTTGGGGGAGAGAGAGAGATGCTTAAAAAATATTTTAATTTAAGCATAAATGTAAACTTTATGTGATTTATCATCACTAAAATTCATTAGAGAGCTTCATTTGCATTGAAGAATCATTTAATTAAATTCTTCTCAAGCTTGAGAGGGATTGAGAAGTGAAAAACATTTAGAAGATTAATAAAAAGACCATAACGTCACACTTTACCTCTTGTTTTGCTTGATTCTTTAGTCTTAGGAGAGGCCCCCAACGAATCAATTGGTTTAGTATGTTGATGAAGACTCCAAAGAAGGTTGAAGAGAGAGAGAAGCTCCGATTTCTCCAAATTGTAGAGGATTTTTAGAAGATAATAGAAAATATGCTTATTTTAGAGTAATACAGGCATGGTCTAGTTCACAGATGAGAATAAAAAAGAATGAGGGTCTATTTATAGGTGAGGGAGGCCACTAACTGAGTCCAACTAAGTTCTAGAATTTTCCAGCTTTAGTTTGGCTGATTTTGGACAAGATTTGGACCAGTTTAGCTCCCTTTTTTATTTGGTTTCATCCAGGAGAGAGGACAGATAAGAATATCTTAATATTTTTGAGTTTAAAACTCCTTCACATGTGTGAAATAGGAGCCTCCTTGAAGGCTCCCCCTTTCCTTACCAAGGTGTTAAAATGGTATGATTACTCTAAAATATCTCATTTTTTTAGTAATATTTCATAATTTTTAACTAATAAATTTTGTACTCAGTCAACTCTTCATCTTGTGTGGGCATTTACTCATTTTTTAGTAATATTTTATAATTTTTAACTAATAAATCTTGTACTCAGTCAACTCTTTATCTTGTGTGGGTATTTACTCATTTTTGGGTATTTTCTTTTATTCATTAGATTTATCTCATCCCAACACTTGGATTAATCTTATTGGTCCATAAGAACCTTAATTGGACCATAATCCAAAAATTTTAAAAAATATTGACCCTTAGACTAAGGTCTTTTAAATCATTTTTAATTAATTCTAATTATATCTTGGAAAAATTATTTTGCTTTTTTGTTTCAAGAAAATATATTTTTGATATTTGTAGAATTTTTATATCTAAAAATATCTCAATATTGAGTTACCACTCTCTAGAAATTTTTATCTCACTAAGCAAAAAACAAGGAAAAATAATATTTTCTTGTATTCAGAAATAGGGAATGATTACAGGGGATTGAAGTAGAGCCTATTCATTATTCAGGCCGAGGAGGAATCTTACATCCTCTCCCACTTGAAAAACGCGAGATGTCCTCATCTCGCCGCAAAGTGGGGGTAATCTTTCGCCAACTCTTCTTCTTTCTCCCAGGTGGCATCTTCTAGAGGGAAGAACTTCCACTTTACTAAAAATTCTCTGAGGACTCTGCTCCTCCTGAGAATCTTCTCTCAAACATCAAGGATTTCTTGAGGTTGGAGTACCACCTGGCCTTGAGTCGGAGAGATCAATTGTTCATTCATCAAGTATGTGACTCGGGATGGGTACATATTTCTTAATCAAACTGACATGGAGTACATCATGTACCTTGAGATGGGGAGGCAGAAGAAGTTTGTTGGCTAGATCGCCCACTTTCTTTATAACAGCATATGGCCCATAGGAGAGAGCTTCTTGTACTTCCCTAAGGATAAGGAACTTCTTTTTGGTCGTACTCGAATGAAGACCATATCTGATTCTTCAAACTCTCTCTCTGATCTCTTTTTATCTGCATACTGCTTTTGCCTGTCTTGGGCTGCCTTTATACCTTTACGGATTGATTGCATCTGCTGGTCGATGTCATCAAGCATTTGTCTGGACATTTTGACTCTGATCAATGGATCAGACCAAGTCAATGGTGTAAGGCAATCTTGTCCATACAAAGCTTTGAAAGGACTCATCCCAATGCTTTGATGATAAGAAGCATTGTAAGCAAGTTCGACCAGATGCAAATGGCTTAACCACTTCCTAGGTTCCCTGTCGTAGCATGACCAAAGGATATCTTCTATTACCTAATTCACTCTTTCAGTCTGGCCATCTGTTTCGGGGTGATAGGCTGTGCTGAGATCCAAGAAAGTTCCTACTGCTTCGAAGAATGCAGTGTAGAATTTTGATGTGAATTTGGGATCTCTGCACTTACTATCCTCCTGGGTAAGCCATGCAATCTGAAGATTTCTTTAAGGAGAACTCTAGCAACATCCACTGCAATGTATGTTTCTTTCACTAGAATCAGATGAGCAACTTTGGTTAGCCTATCAAACTACCACAAAAATGGAGTTGTAACCTGATTGCACTGAAGGAAATCCAGTGACAAAGTCCATACTGATACATTCCCACTTCATCTGTGGAATGTCTAGAGGCTGCAGTTTCCCTGGCATCTTGACTCTCTCTACCTTGACTCTCTGACACATTAAGCATTTTTGCATATGATCAAGTACATCCTTTTTGAGTCCTGGCCAGAAGAAGCTTTTCTTCACAGACATATAGGTTTTTATAAACCCTAGATGTCCAGCTATCAAGCTATGATGGGCTTCTCTCAGAATTCTTCCCTTTATTCCCTCATCATTGGGAATACATAGCTGATTATTATAATACATGCATCCTTCATCCAATTTGTACCCAAGAACTCGACTCACTTCCTCAGGAGTCTTGCTTTCCTGCATCCGCCGAAGGTTAGCAATAGGGGCAAAGAATTTATCCTGCATGATTTTCTCGTTTGCTTCACTAATCAATGGATTTGACACCACTGTAATTGCAAGCAAGGAGGCTTTTCTGCTGAGCGCATCTGCCACCACATTTTCTTTCCTTGGTCGATACTTAATTTCAAAATCAAATTCCTGCAGGGTCTGCATCCACCTCCTTTGACGCATGTTGAGATCCCTTTGGGTGAAGATCCACTTCAGACTTTGATGATCTATCATCAAGGTCAACCTTTGTCTCGTAAAAGATAATGTCTCCAAAACTTCAGAGAATAAACTATTGAGAGTAACTCCAAGTCATGGACGACATAATTTCTCTCATGTTTTTTGAGTTTTCTGGATTCATAGGCCACTGCATGACCTTCGTGCATAAGAGCACCGCCTAAGGCAAACCCACTAGCATCAGTAACCACCTCAAAGGGTTTGGTAAAATCTCGTAATTTAAGAACAAGGTTGGTTACTAAGGCTATCTTCAGCTTGTCAAAGGCACTCTCACACATTGCAGTCCACTGAAAAAGTGTACTCTTCTTGAGAAGGTTAGTTAAAGGGGATGCTATCTGAGCATACCTAGGTATAAAGATCCTATACCATCCGGTTAATCGTAGGAATCCTCTGACTTCCTTTACTGTCTTGGGTTTTGTGGCCATTCTACGACTGCTTGGATCTTTACGGGGTGAGGAGAAATCCCATCCATTGACACTATGAATCCCAAGTATTCCACCTGGTACAGAGAAAGAACACTTGCTCTTTTTTGCAAAGAGTTGGTGTTTTCGTAGGATATCTAGGACCTTACGTACATGATCTTCATGATCTGCAGTATTCTTTGAATATACCAAGATATCACTAAAGAAGACAAGAACAAAATCATCCAAGTATTCTCTGAGAATATCTTGCATAAGACGATTGAATGTCACCGGGGCATTAGTCAATCCAAACGGCATAACTGTGAGCTCATAATGCCCATAGCGAGTATTGAATGCTGTCTTTGGGATTGTCTTGCTGCTTGATTTTGATCTAGTAGTACCCAAATTTGAGATCTATTTTTGTGAACATTTGGGTCCCCCTTAACTGATCCAGAAGTTCATCAATCCTAGGAATAGGATACTTATTCTTAATTGATAATTGATTCAATCCTCTATAGTCAATATAGAGTCTTAACGTTCTATCTTTCTTCTTTTGAAAGAGAACGGGCGTACCCCAAGGTGAGACACTAGGTATGATGAATCCTTGCTCTAACAGTTGTCTTAACTGCTCCTTAAGTTCTCCAGCTCCTTCATCCTTCAAAACATTTCAAACACCGGGAAGATCTTCCAACCTTCCGCCTCTCCAAAGAGACGCCAAGATCCTAACCAACCAGAATCTAGAGACGGGAAGCTTCAGGAATGAAGGAAGACCTTTCCCTCGAAGTACTTTCTCAGGAACTCTGGCTCTCTCAAGAAAGCAAAGGGAAGAGCTTCGAAGCGAGAACAGGTGCTTTGGATGTCAGGGGTTTGGGCACAAGCTCAAGGATTGCCCATCTCCTTTTGTTGGCCAAGGAAGCCAGGGTCCCAAAATTCAAAGACAGACTCCTTCTTCGTATCAGCCCCCATACCAAAATCAAGGCAACCCCAAAACAGTGCTAGCTCAGCCTACAGCCTCCATTCAAAGCAGTCTCCGAACTCCCTCCCAGAATTAGAGTAACCAAAGAGAGAGTTCCACCTCAGACTACAACAGCCAGAGCAGTCACTATAACTAAGGAAGTGGAGGAAGAGAAAGGACAAATCTATGCAGCAACAATAGAGCATCAGGGGAATAACCATCAATTCTCAGTCCTCCATACCCAAGCAGAGTACCAGGGTAAGCAATTCAAGCTTTTGATTGATTCAGGCAGCACTCATTCTTTTATTTCCCTAGAATGTCTGTGTAAACTAGTCCTAAATCAAAAATCAGGGAAACCTATGCAAGTGGAAAGATTCTTTTCACACACCTTGAGACTGACCTTATTCAGTTTAGCCTAGATGGGAACGTAACAGAGTGCCAGTTCAGAGTTCTACCCTTGGGAATCTATGATGGAATCCTTGGAATGGATTGGCTCCAAAAGAATGAGGCTGACATTCACTATCACAAAGGAACCATCTCTTTCCTTGACCTTTATGGGAATAAAGTTCAAGGAACTGGAATTTTTGGATCCCCAGTGCTACAATTAGTCAAGGTTTCCAAATTATTAAAAGGGCTCAAAAAGAGGCAAGCTGTTTATGTCATTAAAATGAATCCAGTAGACAAAATGCAAGGCTAAAAAACCAGAATGGTTAAGTGAGTATGTAGATGTGTTTCCTGAAGAACTGACTGAGATGCCTCCGTCTTGAGAAGTAGATCATGAGATCGAGTTAACCCCCAACAGAGCAGGCTCAGTGTACATACAAAATGCCAGTCGAAACTGTATTTATGACTATTTTTAAATGACTGTTTTCTGTCAAGAATGCTGGGGAAGCATTTTGACTGTCTTGTGAATGAGGTCGTGGAGACCTATCTGATAAAGTTGCAACAGCTAACGGAGAGTCAATGGAGGACATCTCGCGTAGCAAGGTCGGCCGAGGTCTTGACGAGCCTCGGTTCGATTCAAACGGTGAGCTTCCGGTACAGTGGATGAGGGACCAAGGAAGCAGCCTATGAGTGAAGCGCTAAGGTGACCTGCGAAGGATCCTAGAGGGTACTGACCATACGGTGCTCGGGCTATGGGTCGCCAAAGATACCCACATGTGCGTCGGGGAAGATATTTGGATCAAGGAGTAAGAGTTGTTTTCTAAATTCGGGCATGGATCTAGTTGATTGACCTTGCGGTCCTCAACGGATGAGTCCATGGCTCTTTTATATGGATCTGTTGGTTGATCTTCCTGATCTTCAACGGAGATTCCATTTTGATTTTTATAAGTAAATATATTGCCACGTACTATGAGCTAGGAACTATCGAAAAGGCCTCTGAGTGGACATGTGGTGAGCGTTCTGGTTGCCAATGATGCCATAGATACAATGATGGAGGAAAAATTAGAAATTAGGATTCAACCAAATATTTTGGAGGTTTATGATCATTGATACTATAGTTTCATTAAAAGATTGTTTTAAAGACAACTGAATCTATGAAAAAGGCAATTTCATATTGGGTGTGTAAGTGGTGTGTCTAGTTTTAAGTTTGCATGAATATCCGGCTAGGAGGCCTGGGAACTCTTTTCCCCTGGTACCCGGGACAAAACCTAACCAAAGTCTTAAATGGATCCCATCACTACAGTGGTTGGGTGGTTGGCTAACCCACGGGACTGGATGTTGGACTGATGGATCCCTAAAATGAGACTCAATTCTGTTATGGTCTGATAGATGATGCAGATCTCGGATAAAAATTGTTCTATGGAAAAGGCTCAGTGGTTGTGCCTCTCAATGAGGAAAAAAGCGTTGGTCTCTATGCTCCAAGTATAATCTTTTCCTTGATCTAACTATGGAACTTATGGGTTCGGTCAGATCAGTTCAGTTAGTTAAGGCTTTTGACTACGTTAGAGTAAATTTATCCTAGAGGAATCCCCGTGTTTTCTGGGTGAGGGAAGTTTCTCCGGTTTCAGTTTTGGAAGAACCGAGGGATTAGTCTCTTGTCTGGATATTTGTGGGCAAAGCCCCGAGGGAGGGACCCTGCCCCATGCAAGAAGTGCTACTTCCGCTGCTAGCACCATAGAATTTGTTGCGCGGTGGGGACAGGGATCTTTCAGGGTCAGGAAAATATAGATCCTCGAAATGGCGTGTGAGTCTAGCTTAGCTCATTCGAGTTGTAGCGGAAGAGATGAGATGCTCGAAGACGAACGCAGTGTGGGTGAGGTCGGGAATACTAGATAAGTGTGGAACTTCCATCTATAAAAACAATTTATTTGATTGAAAATTCTTCATTAATGAAGCTTACGGAATAAAAATACAATATGTAAATGCTTTTTTCGAGTTCTTATTATCAATTTTTAATAAGAATTTATTTGTCCTTTTTAGCTTTCAACAAAGCTCTGATACCAGTTGTGAGACCCCTGCCCCTCCAGGGTTCGGACGACGGAAGCAACGTCGGCCTCCCGTGCGGGGAGGGGATCCACACTCAGGGCCTCGCCCCACGGATGTCCGGACGAGAAGCTAGCCCAAGCGGTTCCCCCAAAACCGAGCTCAGAAAAACTCCCCTCGCCCGGAAGGCACGGGCGATTCCTCCATAGGAAAATCTCCTAATGGGGGAATTACTCTAACGAGTCAAAGCCTTAACTAGTTAAACTGATCTGACCAAACCTAAAGTCAAATGGTCAGATCAAGAAGAGACTTGCACTTGGTCCATGGAATCACTGCTTTTTTCCTCCTTAACGAGGCACAACCGCTCATCCCCTCCCACAGAACAAGGTCTTCTCAAGACTTAATCTAACTAACGTAACTAATCACATCTAGTTATTTCGCAGGAATCCCTCGATCCATCCTCACCCCAACCGGTGCATGGGTTAGCCGACCATTGTATTGGTGGGATTCCTTTATAAAGATTTGGTTGTGTTTTGCCCGGGTACCAAGGAAAAGAGTTCCCAGGACCCCTAGTCGGAGATTCATGCAAAAATTAAGGTAGGCATACCACGTACACACCCAATATGAAATTGCCATTTATAACAGATTCGGCTGGCTTTAAAACAATCCTTCAATAGAAATCATAATTTTATTGATCATCATTCTCCAAAGTTCTGAGTCCATTGTATTACAAAATGTGTCCTCTGGACTCTCCGTTGAAGACCAACTGGCCAACCAACGAGATCCAGTATCAAAATTTGATTCACAAAAATCTTTCCTTTTAGTCCATCCGAATCTTTCTCGATGCATGCATGGGTGTCCTAGCAACCACGAGCCCATGCATCGCCTCGTCAAAACTCTCTAGGATCCTCCATAGGTGTCCTAGCACTTCACTCAAGGACCGCTTTGTCAAACCTCACCCATCGTAACGGAACCACATCATTTTAATCGTACCGAGGCTGGTCAAGACCTCGGCAAGCTTTGCCACGAGCGACGTCCCTTGACAACTCCCCGCCAGCTGTATCAACGAACCTCCTCTTAGTAAAACACATGCCAAATGATTCCTCCAACATTCTAGCGTAAAACAATCCTTTAAATGAAAAACGGAGGTTCTAATGCAAGTAACATTCCCAGTTTGAGATTGGTTCCAGAAAACCCCTTTTTTCATAATTCCCAGTTTCAAAATGAGGATCCTTGATCTCTCATCAGGGTAATCTACCCATCATTTTGTCTGATTGTCCAACTAGATTCTTGGTGAGTGAGTTCAGTCAAAGGAAAACTAGTTTAGTTCAACGGTAGTCTATTCTTTGTATTTAGGAACTGGAATTGGTCACGAAGTTTTTGCTGCTTGATTTAGATCGAGAGATGGACAAGTAGGTTTATTGTCCGTCCCTCTCGTAATCTAACCAAATTCATTCGGTTTAGTTCTAACAAGGATTCCCGTCAGATAAATATCTAATTTTTGATAAATACCAATTTAGTGATTTTACTAATTAAAATATGTAAAGATATTCTTTCTGCCACATAATTTCTTAACCTTAATTCCTTAGGAATAATTATGGTGGAAATTCATCTTTTGACACTAAAAATTTCAAATCCTTCTTTTCTTAAATATCATAAAAATTCTTCTTTTGACTAAATGCCAATATCTATTTTTTTGAATAAACTTGAAATCCCTCTTTTTCTCATTTAATGAGTGCAATCCAATTATCATGGGAATTCCTCTTTTATCATAAACTAAATCTATCTAAAATTTCTCTTTAAATTAAATAAAAATATTCAATAGTCCATTATGCTAGAAATTTCACTTTTCTCATTTAAATGATTGAATTTCAAATATGGTGGGAATTCCTCTTTCATCATTTAAATTTATTCATGCATAAAATAAATTTAACTAAATTTTCTCTTAAAAATAAAATAAAAATATCCATTTATTTCATTACACTAGAAATTTCACTTTTCTCATTTAAATGATTGAATTCCAAATATGGTGGGAATTCCTCTTTCATCATTTAAATTCATTTATGTATTTAAAAAAATTAATTAAATTTTCTCTTAAAAATTAAATAAAAATCTCCATTAACTCCATTATACTAGAAATTCCACTTTTCTCATTTAAATAATTGAATTCCAAATATGGTGGGAATTTCTCTTTCATCATTTAAATTAATCTATGTATAAAAATAAATTTAACTAAATTTTCTCTTAAAAATTAAATAAAAATATGCATTAGTTCCATTATACTAGAAATTCCACTTTTCTCATTTAAATTATTGAATTCCAAATATGGTGGAAATTCCTCTTTCATCATTTAAATTCATTTACGCATAAAAATAAATTTAACTAAAATTCTTCTTTAATAAAATATCCATTATTTTCGTATTCCAATTTCTCTTTCTCCATTGGAATACATGGACTTTCATTGTCATGGGAATTTCTCTTTTATCATAAAAATTAATCACTAGAAATTTCTCTTTTTTTTTAATTAACTATTTATGCATAAACATTAAAAATCAATTTTTCCATGGTTTATGAGATGAGAATTATTTAATTAACCTAGGATGACTAATCCTAGAATATGGTAGGAAGTCCTCTTTTCATATTATGCATGAAAATGATTTATGTGTTAATTTTTTAGAAATTTTGTCATAGCTCTGCTGTTGCTATTACTTATAATTTTTAATAATTTTAAAAAGCATAAAGTTTAGTAATACAATATGATAGAATAAGTATCATTTGGATCAATATCCACTTATGGGTTTGATTCCTAAGTTTTTCATAATTTAAGTAGCATAAAATCATTAAAAAGCCACTTCTTTGGTCTCTAATTTGACAAGCATAGAGTTTACTTTTAGAATTAAGAATTGCTCCATGAGAAGCATCATTTGAATATAGAATTGGTCATAGGAATGACCATTCTTTGGGGGGAGAGAGATATGCTTAAAAAATATTTTAATTTAAGAATACATGTAAACTTTATGTGATTTATCACTAAAATTCATTAGAGAGCTTCATTTGCATTGAAGAAACATTCAATTGAATTCTTCTCAAACTTGAGAGGGGTTGAGAAGTGAAAAACATTTAGAAGATTAATAAAAAGACCATAAAGTCACACTTTACCTCTTGTTTTGCTTGATTCTTTAGTCTTAGGAGAGGCTCCCAACCAATCAATTGGTTTAGTATGTTGATGAAGACTCCAAAGAAGCTTGAAGAGAGAGAGAAGCTCCAATCTCTCCAAATTGTAGAGGATAATAGAAAGTATACTTATTTTAGAGTAATACTGGCATGTAGTTCACAGATGAGAATACAAAAGAATGAGGGTCTATTTATAGGTGAGGGAGGCCACTAACTGAGTCCAACTAAGTTCTAGAATTTTCCAGCTTTAGTTTGGCTGATTTTGGACAAGATTTGGACCAGTTTGGCTCCCTTTTTTATTTGGTTTCATCTAGGAGAGAGGAGAGATAAAAATATCTTAATATTTTTTGGTTTAAAACTCCTTCATATGTGTGAAATAGGCACCTCCTTGAAGGCTCCCCCTTTCCTTACCAAGGTGTCAAAATGGTATGATTACTCCAAAATATCTCATTTTGTTTGTAATATTTCATAATTTTTAACTAATAAATCTTGTACTCAGTCAACTCTTCATCTTATGTGGGCATTTACTCATTTTTGGGTATTTTCTTTTATTCAATGGATTTATCTCATTCCAACACTTGGATTAATCTTATTGGTCCATAGGAACCTTAATTGGACCATAATCCAAAAATTTCAGAAAATCTTGACCCTTAGGCTAAGGTCTTTTAAATCATTTTTAATTAATTCCAATTACACCTTGGAAACTTTATTTTGATTTTCTATTTTAGGGAAACATATTTTTGATATTTGTAGAATTTATATATCCAGAAATATCTCAATATTGAATTACCACTCTCTAGAAATTTTCATCTCACTAGGCAAAAACAAGAAAAAATAATATTTTCTTGTATTCAGAAACAAGGAATGATTACAGGGGATTGAAGTAGAGCCTATTCATTATTCAGGCTGAGGAGGAATCTTACATCCTCTCCCACTTGAAAAACATGAGATGTCCTCATCTCGCAAAGTGGGGGTAATCTTTCGCCAACTCTTCTTCTTTCTCCTAGGTGGCATCTTCTAGAGGGAAGAACTTCCACTTTACTAAAAATTCTCTGAGGACTCCGCTCCTAAGAATATTCTCCCGAACGTCAAGGATTTCCTAAGGTTGGAGTACCATTTGGCCTTGAGTCGGAGAGATCAATTGTTCATCACATCAAGTACATGACTCAGGTTGGGTACATATTTCTTAAGCAAACTAACATGGAATACATCATGTACCTTGAGATGTGGAGGCAGAAGAAGTTTGTATGCTAGATCTCCCACTTTCTTTATAACAACATATGGCCCACAGTATCTAGGAGAGAGCTTCTTGTAATTCCCTAAGGATAAGGAACTTCTTTTTGGTCATACTCAAATGAAGACCACCTCTGATTCTTCAAACTCTCTCTCTGATCTCTTTTTATCTACATACTGTTTTTGCCTGTCTTGGGCTGCCTTTATATCTTTACGGATTGATTGCATCTACTGGTCCATGTCATCAAGCATTTGTTTAGACATTTTGACTCTGATCAATGGGTCAAATTAGGTCAATGGTGTAAGGCAATCTTGCCTATACAAAGCTTTGAAAGGACTCATCCCAATGCTTCGATGATAAGAAGCATTGTAAGCAAATTCGACCAAATGCAAATGGCTTAACCACTTCTTAGGTTCCTTGCTGCCGCATGACTGAAGGATATCTTCTATTACCTGATTCACTCTTTCAGTCTGGCCATCTGTTTCAGGGTAATAGGCTGTGCTGAGATTCAGGAAAGTTCCTACTACTACTTTGAAGAATGCAATCCAGAATTTTGATATGAATTTGGGATCTCTGTCACTTACTATCCTCTGGGTAAGCCATGCAATCTGAAGATTTCTTTAAGGAAAACTCTGGCAACATCCACTACAGTGTATGTTTCTTTCACTGGAATTAGATGGGCAACTTTGGTTAGCCTATCAACTACCACAAAAATGGAGTTGTAACCTGATCGCACTGAAGGAAATCTAGGGACAAAGTCCATATTGATACATTCCCACTTCATTTGTGGAATGTCTAGAGGCTGCAGTTTCCCTGGCATCTTGACTCTCTCTGCCTTGACTCTCTGACACATTAAGCATTTTTGCACATGATCAAGTACATCCTTTTTTAGTCCTGGCCAGAAGAAGCTTTTCTTCACAGACATATAGGTTTTTATAAACCCTGGATGTCTAGCTATCAGGCTATGATGGGCTTATCTCAGAATTCTTCCCTTTATTCCCTCATCATTGGGAATACATAGCCGATTATTATAATACATGCATCCTTCATCCAATTTGTACCCAAGAACTCGACTCACTTCTTGAGGAGGCTTTCCTACATCAGAAGGGTAGCAATAGGGGCAAAGAATTTGTCCTGCATGATTTTCTCCTTTGCTTCACTAATCAATGGATTTGACACCACTGTAATTGCAAGCAAGGAGGCTTTTCTGCTAAGCGCATCTGCCACCACATTTTCTTTCCCCGGTCGATACTTAATTTCAGAATCAAATACCTACAACAACAGGGTCTACATCCATCTCCTTTGACACATGTTGAGATCCCTTTGGGTGAAGATCCACTTCAAACTTTGATGGTCTGTCACATCAAGGTGAACCTTTGTCCCAAAAGATAATGTCTCCACACAACTTCAGAGCATAAACTACTGAGAGTAACTCCAAGTCATGGATGGAATAATTTCTCTCATGTGTTCTGAGTTTTTTGGATTCAAAGGCCACTGCATGACCTTCTTGCATAAGAGAACTGCCTAAGGCAACCCCACTGGCATCAGAAACCACCTCAAAGGGCTTGGTAAAATCTGGCAATTTAAGGATAGGGTTGGTTACTAAGGCTGTCTTCAGCTTGTCAAAGGCACTCTAACACATTGCAGTCCACTGAAAAAAGTGTACTCTTCTTAAGAAGGTTAGTTAAAGGAGATGCTATCTGAGCATACCTAGGTATAAAGATCCTATACCATGTGGTTAATCCTAGGAATCCTCTGACTTCCTTTACTGTCTTGGGTTCTGGCCATTCTATGACTGCTTGGGTCTTTGCGAGGTCACGAGAAATCCCATCCTTTGACACTATGAATCCCAAGTATTCTAGCTACTCAACAGGGAAAGAACACTTGCTCTTCTTTGCAAAGAGTTGGTGTCTCCTTAGGATTTTGAGTTCGTGCATGATGTTCATGATCTGTGAATATACCAAGATATCATCAGAGAAGACAAGAACAAAATCATCTAAGTTTTCTCTGAGAATATCCTGCATAAGACAATTGAATGTCGCTGGGGCATTAGTCAATCCAAACGGCATGACTGTGAACTCATAATGCCCATAGCGAGTATTGAATACTGTCTTTGGGATGTCCTGCTCCTTGATTCTGATCTGGTAGTACTCGAATTTGAGATCTATCTTTGTGAACATTTGGGTCCCACTTAACCGATCCAGAAGTTCATCAATCCCAGGAATAGGATACTTATTCTTAATTGATAATTGATTCAATCCTCTGTAGTCAATACAGAGTCTTAACGTTCCATCTTTCTTCTTTTGAAAGAGGACGGGCACACCCTAAGGTGAGACACTGGGTCTGACGAATCCCTACTCTAACAATTATCTTAATTGTTCCTTAATTTCTATGGCTTCAGGGACTGGCATTTTGTATGCACGCTGAGCCACTGGCTGAGTTCCGAGAGTTAACTCGATCTCATGATCTACTTCTGGAGGAGACGGAGGCATCTCAGTCCTCACAGCTCTTCAGGAAACACATCTGTATACTCACTTAACCATTCTGGTTCTTTAGCCTTGCATTTTATGTCTACTGGATTCATTTAACGACATACACAGCTTGCCCTTCTCCTTTGAAGGGTCCTGGTGGCTGAGTCCTGTGAAGAGCCTTGCAAACGTTGGGGTCACGCTCTTCATCTTCAGAGAGAGGGTCTGGCGCTGACGGCCACGATTTCCTCATTTTATGATTCTACCAAAAATGATATATTGTTAAACTTTTATTTTGATATCGTCCCCACAAGATCCTAAGACTTAAGAGGTTCGGAAAACAATTTCTTAAACAAGATAAATGATCTTATTGGAGATCTATGACATATGTCCGGTAACAGATTTTTCTTTATCAGTTCGTCCATAAACAATCACTTATATAATAGGAAATTTTTCTCCAGAAAACATTTCTTTATTTATATAAAAGTTGCAATATGTACATAGAGCAGCTCGGCTCCAAAAGTCAAAATCTCCTCGGGAGATGCGTAAGATGACGGTACTGGGCTATAGACATGCCCTGATACAAATGTTCCCTTACTGCCAAGGGAGCTAATATCTTCTCCTTAGGAATAAAGTGACTAAGGAGTCTGTAGATTTGGCAGGAGAGTCTAAAATTTTGAGGCCTGGAGTGATATAAAATGACACCATGTATCACTTTCAACTTCATCAGAATCATGGCCAATGAGAGATTCTGCCTCAGCATCGCACGCTGGTCGCAAGAGGCGTGGACATACTACCCTGCAAACCACTTGTGCTGCCGTCTCTCTGCTGGGTCCGAGAAAATATAGATCCTCAAAATGGCATGCGAGTCTAGCTCAGCTCGTTCGAGTTGTAGCAGAAGAGATGAGATGCTCGAAGGCCAACGCAGTCATGTCTTCACTGGGTGAGGTCGGGAATACCATATAAGTGTGGAACTTCCATCTATAAAAATAATTTCTTTGATTAAAAATTCTTCTCATTAATGAAGCTTACGGAATGAAAATACAATATGTAAATGCTTTTTCTGAGTTCTTATTATCAATTTTTGATAAGAATTTGTTTGTCCTTATTAGCTTCCAACGAAGCTCTGATACCATTTGTGAGACCCCTACCCCTCCGAGGTTCGGGTGGCGGAAGCAGCGTCGGCCTTCCGCACGAGGCGGGGATCCACACTCGGGGCCTCGCCCGCCCGCAGATGTCTCGACGACAAGAAGCTAGCCCGGGTGGTTCCTCCAAAATCGAGTCCAGAAAAACTCCCCTCCCCGGAAGGCACGGGCGATTCCTCCATGGGAAAATCTCCTTAACGGGGGAATTACTCTAACGAGTCAAAGTCTTAACTAGTTAAACTGATCTGACCGAACCTGAAGTCATATGGTCAAATCAAGAAGAGACTTTTTTAGTAATATTTTATAATTTTTAACTAATAAATCTTGTACTTAGTTAACTCTTCATCTTATGTGGGAATTTACTCATTTTTGGGTATTTTCTTTTATTCATTGGATTTATCTCATCCCAAAACTTGGATTAATCTTATTGGTCCATAGGAACCTTAATTGGAACATAATCGAAAAATTTCAAAAAATCTTGACCCTTAGGATAAGGTCTTTTAATTGATTCCTAATGCACCTTGGAAAACTTATAATAATAAATCATTTTTAATTGATTCCTAATGCACCTTGGAAAACTTATTTTGAATTTTTGTTTCAGGGAACCATATTTTTGATATTAGGAGAACTTATTTATCTAAAAATATCTCAATATTGAATTACCACTCTCTAGGTAAAAACAAGGAAAAATAATATTTTCTTGTATTCAGAAACAGGGAATGATTACAGGGGATTGAAGTAAAGCTTATTCATTATTCAGACTGAGGAGGAATCTTACATTTAGTTTGATAAATTTCGATGTAGCTCAAATAATTCTAATGGCATACAATGAAGAGTAAGTGACATGCAATCTCATTTATAGTCTTAGTATTGTGACCTAAATTTACTATATATTTTTTATGCCACTTTTGATACTCCTAATTGCATGTTGTAGTTCACACTGGAGTTTGATCCTTTACGATATGGAATCCAAGACTTGTTACTTGGTCAATTCAGGTGAAGGATTCCATGGCACCGTGAGACAATAAGTCCACACATTCATTATTTATATATCGTAACGAGTTGGAGAGAGAGAGAGAGAGAGAGAGAGAGAAGGAGAAGTAGTTAGAGAACTTTCAGTATTGACAACAGTATTGTTTCATGCAGAGCGGTTAGAAAGTTAATAACTGCTCTCGAGGCCATAATCCAAAACACACTACTAGAACACACAAGGACTATGAGATGCAGAGTCCCGTAACAACGGGATGGCCATAGTTGCGGTTGGAGGGTGTGCTACAACGCAAAGTTACTGCTACACTTAGTTCTGTAGAAAATGTAGGCATGCTCCTTTTTTTAATGATATCTTACTTTCCTTCCTCATTCTTTGACGGCACATGTCTATTTTTTGGCTTTTTGTAGAATCCACGATTATCAGAATACTCCAATATAGATTTAGGGCTATTCAGGGAAGAGGCCATTGAGCATATTATTGTCAACATTCATAGCAGGCCGCCTAATATCCCTGTTACGTTTGTGCCCCCTCCACCACGATCGCGACCAGGACCACCGCCCCACGGCAGTACCCCCGAACACAAGTCGACAGGTTTATTATCGAGCTTCTAGAATCTGATGAATCTGAAGACGTCAATTTGGAAGCTTCAACCCCACAACAACAGCAAGCTTCAGTTCCAGAAGAGCAATCACCCCAAGAGCAACCACCCTAAGAGCGTCCGAAAGAGCAACTACCCCAAGAGCGTCTGGAAGAGCAACCAGCCGAAGAGAGCGCCAAAGAGCAACCAACCTAAGAGTGTCCCAAAGAGCAAGCACCCCCTCAATGACAAGCCTCACCGCCCCAACAACAAGAATCATCCCACACACAATAGCATGCTTTGTAGGAAAAAATAAGAACATGCTATCAATGTTTTAAACATCCAATAAGAAAATGTAGAATATTTGTCTTAGTTTCTATTGCTCTAAGAAATACAAAATGTTATCATGATTTATGTAATTATATGCTGTCAAAAATACATTTATCTCCATTTATCTCTATGTGATGGTCATTTGCACCACGAAAACTTGCTTCCTTGTAATGTCTTTACATTGAGTGGTCCTTTCTTTTCTCCTTGGAACCTATTTTCAAAAATCAAAGTAATGTATATAAGTAATGATGATGATTATGGCGTAGTTTTGGAATGAATACTTTTTGAGATTAGATTGAATAACATACCTTATGGGGTCGTTGCACTTGAACACATAATCATCAGGCACTTGTAGGTTATCCTCATTTGCCAAGTCTGTTCTCACTTGACGCAGTGAGATTTTTGACCTTATATTGAGTACTATCAAGAGCTCATGTTTAAACCATACCACTAATAACATCAATGGATTTTCAATGTCATCCTCCAAGTCTTGATCAATTGCTACAAGTTTTCCATTGACATAATGCCATCTCATATAATGAAATGCCAAAATATATTTACAGATAATAGATTTCCTATGGATTTTGCAGGTAATCCCATTTAATTCTTTCACATCCCAATTTTGACAGGGAGAAAACAACCTTCATCTCACGGAGTGGGGTGTCTTTCTGGCAACTGTCATGATGTTTGGCTTAAAAAATGCACCTGCCACCTTCCAACAAAGAATGGTGAAAAAAATCTTCTACAACTACCTAACAGATTTCATGGAAGCTTTTGTGGATGATTTTAGTGTGTCCGTAGAGATAAGGCTAAACACATCTATCAGCTGAGGTTATGTTTGCAGAGATGTAGAGATACAAGGCTAAAATTGAATCTAGCCAAATGTGCATTTGTATAGTAAAGTCCGGAACACTGTTAGGACACATCGTGTCAGCCCAAGGATTGGCCATATATCCAACTAAGACAGAGGCTATATCCAAAATGTCTGCTCCCCAGAACATAAAGCAGCCTGAAAGATTCCTTGGCAAGGTGAAGTGGCATTTAAGGTTTTTGAAATACTTAGCACATGTAGCTCATCCATTATATGCACTGACAAAAAAGGATGCCAAATATGAATGGAGCCCGAAATGTCAAAAGACATTCCATTGGCTAAAGAATATGGTATCATTTGCACCGGTAATGATGAATCCGGAATGGAATCTGGTATTCCATGTTTATGTAGATACTTTAGATAAGATAGTGGGCAATGCACTCAGGCAAAGAAACAGAAAGGGTACATGCAGCCTATACATTATGCCAACAAAGCTCTCACAAGAGCAGAAGAAAACTATAGTACAACAGAGCGGGAGGCTCTCTCCATGATCTCCATTGTAAACAAGTTCCGGCACTACCTTCTGGGAAATAAATTTGTATTCTATGTGGATCACCAAGCTCTCATCTATCTAGTGAACAAAGCCTTCCTGGTGGGAAAAATGGCAAGATGGATGCTTCTACTTCAATAATTTGATTTCACCATTCAGCACACACCACTCGAAAAAGAAAATGTAGTGGCCGAATTTTTATCCAAATTAGATACCGGAGAACCTACTTTGGAGGGTGTGAAACACTAACTTCCAGATGCCAACTTGCTCACAGTAGCATCAATCGGAGTGAAAGAGAAGTGGTATTATGACATGATGCAGTTTTTGGAAGATGGGTCTTTTCTGGAAGGATTTACTGCAAACACGAAGAAGAGAATTGCCCTAAGGAGCAAAAATTTCACTATGATTTGTAGGGCAACTCTATAAAAGAAGCATAGACCAGATACTACGCAGATATGTTCCGGACCATGAGCAGCAAGCAATGTTAAGAGAAGCACAATGCAGCATCACCAGAGGGCACATGGGCAGTGAAATAACATCCCGAAAGATTTTGCAACAAGCAGGCTTGTGGTGGCCGACTGTCATGAGAGATGCCAACATAGAAGCAAAAAATTGTGATGTTTGTCAATGAATGAGTCAACCCGGAGATTTCGATAGGTTGCCCATTACACCCATATTACCGTTGTTACCATTCATGAAGTGGGGATTGGATTTTGTGGGACCAATCAAGCCACCCATAAAAAGGTAGCAGATGTGAATACATCATTGTAGCAACAGGTTATTTCACCAAGTGGCCAGAAGCTAAGGCTGTGAAAAGAAACTCCACAGAGGAGGTAGTGAAGTTCCTCTTAAAAGGACATCATTGCTAGGCATGGATTGCCAGTGGAAATAATTAGTGATCAAGGGACACATTTCATAAAAGGTGAGATGAAGGGATTAACGGAAAGATACTTGATCAATCACAAGAAGTCCTCACCTTACTACCCATAGTGCAATGGCCAAGCGGAATCTACCAACAAAGTGCTAACCAAGATTCTAAGGAAAATCATAAATGCCAACAAAAATGATTGGAACCAAAAGTTAGATGCTGCCCTATGGGCATTTCAGACATCATTCAAGCTGGTATATGGTTTGGAAGCTCTCATACCAATGGAATATGTGGTTCCCAGTCTGAGAGTGGCCATTCAGGAGAAGCTTCCAATGGAAGAATCTCAGGAGCATAGGATACAAGAACTCCTAGACTTAGAGGAAGGGAGGCAAATTAGCTCTTTAAAAGCAGAGATAGTGCAACGAAGAAGGAAGTCTTGGACTGATAGGCACCTCGAGCACAAAATTTTTGTAAAAGGGGACCTTGTGTTAGTATACAATGCCAAGTTGGGACCTCATCTCGGAAAATTCAAGATCCGCGGTGGATAGGACCTTTATAGTGAAAGACTCGGTCAGCCAAGATGCTTTCACCTTAGAAAACTTGGATGGCACACCCTTCCCAAAAGCAGTCAATGGCATCTGGAGATGAGGAAATACAAAGGCCAACTAGTGGAAGTTCTACTGGAAAAAGAAGAAGCAGAAGACCAAGAGTCGGTCCAGAGCATATACTGTGATATGATCTCACCAGTAGAGGTGGTATGATCTCACCAGTAGAGGTGGATGCGGAAGATGCAAAAAATCACAAAGCCGCGGAAGGGTGGCCAAACCGCAAGGATGTCCAGACCACTAAAGCACTGATCACTTCGACCTATCAAAGCCTGGACAACAAAAAAGCAAGTGACCAAGCATGCACCAGCCTGAGCCACATGAATAGTACAAAAGGCCACATAAAAGGCACGAGTCACAACATGATTAAAAATCCACTCGCAACAACGGCAAGAAGAAAAGATGGCAAAGATGCTTTAATAGCATTAAACCAAGGCGGCGGTCATGATGTAAATCGAGAGTCACGTTGAAATACAAAGGAAGAAGCTGAAAACATCATAAAAAGGGAAGCTAAAAGGAGAAAACATCATAAAAGAGAACACAAACGCTCACATTCACAATCTGCTCTCTTGCTCGACACACTCACCTATCTGCAACCCTTTTTTAGAAAATAGCACCATGACTGAAGATCAACAAGACGCTTAGGCCCGACAAAAAACCAGAGAAAAGCCTCTGCACGCCCATGTTCATCCCGGACATGAGGAAGAAGGAACATCACAAGTGGACAAGGAGATGTGGGTTTGAAAAATTTCTCGACAGTGGGAGGAGCTGCAGGACCCAAAGGATGGGAGAAGATTGATTACTCAATTTTTGGAAACCAATACGGTACACGTGGAGGGGAAGGAGCCAATAAAGATCTCAGAAAACGCAGTGCACCACACACTGGGATTACCCTCGGAAGGAGTCCTGCTGAAGCCAAGAGTGGATGAAGAAATCCCCAAAACAGGCAACATGTACCAGGTGAAAGATGTGGCTGAGGAAACCCGGCGGGAACAATTTATTTTCTTCCTGCAGAACATCATGTTTATGGTGGGGAAGCCAGAGGACATGTCCGACAAGAATTACAGACTGCTCAGAGTAGTAGAGGAAGGAGAAAAGATACATTGGGCTGCAATTTACAGGGAAAATCTCGCCAAGAGAGCAGCCACCCGGGCTAAAGAGAAATAACCCACTATGGTACACGCACACCTGAGGGCAATAGCCCAAGCTACAAGATCGGTGGATCGACGGACACAGGAGACACCTCCGACAAGTAGCAAAACAAAGAAGCCGCAGGATCCTCGAGAGCTGCCAAAGTAACCTTCAATTCATTTGAGGATAGAGAAGCCGCAGGATCCTCGAGAGCTGCCAAAGTAACCTTCAATTCGTTTGAGGATGATGTGGATGACAAGGAAGAATGGCAAAGGATCGCCCAAAAAGCCAACAAAAAGAGGAAGAACAGGGTGGATGAAGAAACGCTACCCGAACCGAAAGAGGCCAAGAAAAGAGGACAGAAGAAGAAAGGAAAAGGGAGTTGGAAGAGAAAAAGAAAGAAGAATCCGCCGTGGAAGCTAAGAGGGAAAAAAATCTGATGAAGCGAAAAAGAAAAAGGAAGAAGAAGAAAAGAAAAGGAAGGAGGAAGAAGAGAAGAAGAAGAGAGAAGGTGAACAACAGAAAAAGAAAGAAGCAGCAACTCAGAAAGGGAAGATGCCCGCAAGAACATAAGTAATCATACCAGCGGAATTGCAACCTTGGGTGGCAGCACTGACGCAGAAGACACAAGAAGGTCCAAGTCACAAAGACAAGTTACCTGAAAAAATAGAGGCGGAACATCCCACCCAAAGAGTTGCACATGGACAAAACACTAATGACCATGGCCCAAAAAATTCTCTCTCACACTCTTTCTTCAATGGAGAAGTATGAAACAAAGGCCCGGAATGCACTTAATCAATTGAGTGCACTAAACCATAAACAGTATGGAATGTTGATGAGTGCCACAACAAAAACCAAGGAGTTGGAATGCAGATCACAATCCATGGTGCAGCTGAACGAGGAATTGCAGAAGAAGGTGGACAAGGCTGAAAGGGCCCTAGTAGACCAAAAGAAGCTAATTGTGGGAAAAATCAGGACTCTCATTAGCAAGAGGCAACTGCTCCAAGCACAGATAGAAAGGCTACAAGCAGAATTGGAAGAGGCTAGGAAGCCAGCAAAAGTCTGGGTTCACGAAATCTAGGGGTTGAAGGATGAAGTGTTGGACAGCACAACGGCCTTGGCAGTCGCCCAGTCTGAAATACAAGCCCTGAAAACCCAAGATGAAGAGGAAGTCTTGTGCCTTCCGCTAGATGCAAAAGCAGTGATAATAAACACAGCAAAGACCAAACTAATCAAAGTATGGGATCAGGTGGCGCTGCAAGCTCTAGTACAAATCCATGAGCAGCTGCCTTGCAAACCCCCACAAGTAATCCATGACTCGGATGACAATGATGAGGGAGTTGGGAAGTAACAACAACAACAGTAGTACCAATAGCAACAACAACAACAACAACAACAACAACAGCCAATGGGTCATGGATCTTCCAAGACCAGCACTTCCGGAAAGGAGAAACAAACACAGAGTGAAGACCAAAGTCTGATGCAGGCATTAAAGGCCGCCTCCTAGAAAGCAGAGCATTGGGAAAAAGATACAAGAAAGTTATCTAAAAGGAACAAAGTGTTGCAGCAGGAGTTGCAGGAAGCCACACCCACAAAGAAATATGCAAACATATTAAGACATGCAATCCACGAGAGAGAGCACAAGACCAGGCAGAGGAATATAAGCAAAAATTTGAAAGGAGCACAAAGTTTGAAGTAGATGCCATTAATGAATTAAATGCATTGGAACTAGAGATGCAGAGATGCATAGAAAATGAAAATCATCTGAGAAAAGAAGGGCCCGAAGATTCGCAAAATTACAAGGCAGCCCTGCAAGCTGAAAAGGTGAAGCAAACTCAGAAAACAAGATTACAATGGAAGTTGGAGCTAAGGAAAGCAAAGGAGAAAATTGCCAAACTCCAAGCAGAACTTTCAAAAGTAAAAACAGATATGGAGCTAGCCACAAAAAACCTACAGATGCTGACGCCTAGAGTAGCCAGAAAAGAATGAGGAGAACTGATGGTTGAGGTCCGGAAGCTACAGGACACCAACCAAGCTTTGCTCAAGGCCACCTACACCAATGAGGTATCATACACCCCCAAAGATGTTCATAAAATTTAAGCAAAGATTTGTCAAGGGTACCGGTTCAAGAGCAGAAGCTCAAACACCGGGCGTGCCAGGTGTTGTGCTTGACAGTGCAGTAGCGAGACGGAAGGACCAGTGGCAGCAGGTGGAGCAGTGTCCACGACGCAACCACCTCGATAGCACATGTGTGAAGGTGGCGGACTGTAACCACCGTGGAGCCATTGCCAAGATCAAAAAGGCACTGTTTAAAAAGGGTGACCAACTACTGCAAAAACAGATGATGCTGGGAGTAGAGGGTGAGCCGACTTACTGTTAGTGTGATGAAGTGTAGTTTTGTAAAACCTTCATTGTTAGTTGACGCTTATTTCATGAAGCTTGTAGCATGTAGAATCTGGCATCTCTACTAGGTACCGGTTCTATGTCACTGTGTAATCCGTCTTAAATGCCATTGCTTCTCTCATCTATGTCACATGTCATTCTGGGATGTCTGTGTGATGTTTCTGCTTAATGGTACATGTTCTGTAAGAGAGTGTGTAAGTGTGATGCAGAATAAGAGTTGGGAAACACTGTGCATGAGCCTCTCCAGTTGAGCGTAGTCCATAATGTTCCTCATGACCAGAATTTTGAATCCAGAATTTCTGGCGGGAGTCTACTTGTCTCCCATGGCATTGCCTGACTAGTCCGATGCACCAGACTGCTGTCCTGCCATTCTGCTGTTAGGGAAAACAACAAGAAACACACCATAATATAAAGATTAGTGATAGCACCGAGATCCTACACATCCTACTCCTATTGTCTCCTTCTCACCCTCGATCCTACCTACACATAACTAATAGCTAATCCATCAACTCAGAGTCTTTTGGTGCCCCCCACCGCCTCCACCAGCCACTTCTGCCCCACAATGAGAGAGAGAGTCAAAGTTTCGGCTTCAATTGTCCGTTTTTTCATGACTAGAGAAAGAGCCTGATCGCCTCTTCCTGCGTCCATAAGACCGGATAATAGCATGGTGTAGATACAGTTATTGGGCTGGCAGCCCATGGCAGCCATTCGTTCAAAGAATGGCCAAAACTTCGCTGGCTCTCCTTGATGATGATGATGATGATGTCAATGCCATGGTGCTATCTGCAGGCTTGGGGTTGAGCAGGGCATAACAGAATGTGCTGCAGCATGGAAGAAGTCATGCAGACAACGGGAGGTGGGGCATGGAGAAGAAAACTCACTTGGTGTGGAGGGGCAAGCCATCTCAGCCGAGGTAGGTGATGAGGGTGGCCAAAGAGTAGGGCTCCTTGGCCTTGGCCAGGATTGTAGTGGCTTCGTCTGCAATAGTGAGCTGCTAGCGATGTGGGCCGATAGAAGCGCCATATCTTGCTGTTGTTCAAGGTTGTGATCATGAAGCATTCCTATGCTTCTGTAGCTGCTCATCGATGCAATGAATACAGTGATCGACACAGGTGATCTAGTAGAGATGTTATCATTGCAGCCAACAGCCAGAGAGGGAAGGGTTGCTGCTGGCATTGCAAAAATAGTCGTCCCTGGCTGCATGCAAATTAATGAGCAGAGAAGTAGGCAGAGCAAAGCTTTTTCATTACAGGAAAAAGCGCCAAAAAGAAACAAAAAGTTTATTTGAAAGAGCGAGCCCATGGAAAGAAAAGTTAATTTGAGAGAGAAAGGGGAGATTTTTTTTTGCAATACACATGGCATCAATAAGATGCTCAGCATTGGATTTTTTTTTTTCCCCTATATGCTGCCTGTGTCATTAAGTCAATGCTGAAAACAAATTTATCTCCTCAAATGTTGAAGGTTTGTGTGTATAATAGAAATGGACACAAATAGCAGAGGGCACTTAAATCTAGATCCTCTTGCATCTAGAGTTGAGGTAATGAGTATATCAAAACCGTAATAAAATGTTTCCACTTTTCCAAGCCCTTTACCTATTCCTCAGATGTAATACCTCACATGCAGTTTTACACTGCAAGACATGGTTGCTGCACTTGACCGATATCACCAATAGTCTCCACAATCCCATTTTCCTTCCTGGTAATGATGGATGCAGTTAGCATCTTTGATTTGAGCCATTCGTTCCTCTACCTTGGATACAAATGCCGTGAAAAAATTGGAGTCATTACAAACCTGTGTCCTTTTATGAATATGGATGTTCCCTTGGGCATAATGATTAGGGCACACGCAAGAGACAACTTCTCACAATGCCCACATAGCACACATTTTTTTTAACAAAGAGCTTTGCATGAGTTGGCTTTGAGGATGTTTCTTATCCCCAACCAAAAATGAATGCACAATCCCACTAGCATCAATCACCCAAAAATGCCATGGCATCTTCCATGCTTGTTGTTTTCACTCTCATTGCGTCCACCTTCTTTGCATCCTCCTGCATACCAGCATCTGCATAGATGTTATACATACAAACATAAGCTGCAACTTCCTTCTCATCTAACCGCACTGCCTGTTCAAAGGCATGTCTTCCAAGCTCCACATTGCCCCACTTTCGACAAGCACCCAACACAGTAAGCCACAACACAATATTGGGATCGGACGTTGTTTTCTTTAACATTGCTACCGCCATATCTAACTGGCCTGCGCGGCCAAGGAGATCGACAATGCAAGTGTGGTGCTCAAGAGTTGGAGTTATGCCATACTCTCCACTCATGGCCTCAAAGTACATCTGACCCTTATCTACCAAACCAGCATGACTACAAGCATTAAGCACACTAACAAATGTAACTGGATTTGGCTTAATGCCTTCTCCACTCATTCTATAAAAGATGCAGAGAACATCTGTTATTTCTCCAAGCTGGGCATATCCTGTAATCAATACAGTCCATGAAACTACATCACGAACCGGAAGCTTGTCAAACACTTCCTGAGCTTTTGCTAGCATGCCACATTTGGCATACATATCAACCAATGCATTGCCAACAAGTTGACTTGTTTTCAACAACCCTTTTTCCTCAATGTCAGCATGTATTTCTCTGCCCTTCTCTAGGGCTCCAACACTTCCACAGGCTTTCAAAATGCAAGCGAATGTTACAGCATTTGGAGAGACACCCTGGAATTGCATCTGTTCAAAAAAGTTCAGTGCTTCCTCACCATGCTCATGTTGACTATATCCTGCCATCAGTGCAGTCCATGAAACTACATCGCGAACCGGAAGCATGTCAAAAACTTCCTGTGCTTTTGCAAGTGAACCACATTTGGCATACATATCAACCAATGCATTGCCAACAACAAGATGATGTTTCAACAACCCTCTTCTTTCAATGTCAGCATGTATTTCTCTGCCCTTATCTTTCGCTCCGATGCTGCCACAGGCTTTCAAGCTGCAAGTGAATGTGATAGCATCTGGAGAGACACCCTCATGTTGCATCTGTTCAAAACAGCTCAGTGCTTCCTCACCTCGCTCTTGTTGCGCATATCCTGCAATCAGTGCAGTCCATGAGACTACATTATGAACAGGAAGCCTGTCAAACACTTCCTGCGCTTTTGCAAGTGAGCCACATTTGGCATACATATCAACCAATGCATTGCCAACAATAAGATTTGTTCCCAACAATCCTCTTCTCTCAATGTCAGAATGTATTTCTCTACCCTTGTCTTTGGCTCCAATGCTGCCACAGGCTTTCAAGCTGCAAGCGAAAGTGACTGCATCCGGAGAGACACCCTGAAGTTGCATCTGTTCAAGGCAGTTCAGTGCTTCCTCGCCATGCTCATGTTGCGCATACCCTGCAATCAGTGCATTCCATGAGACCACGTCACGGATTGGAAGCTTGTCAAACACTTCCTGTGCTTTTGTAAGCATGCCACATTTGGCATACATATCGACTAAGGCAGTGCCAACAAAAAGATTGTTTTCCAACAACCCCATCTGAGCATGTATTGTGCAGCCCATGCCCACATCTTTCAGCTCAGCACAAGTCTTCAACAAGGCAACAAAAGTATACTTGCTCAGATGTAGAGAATCCTTTTGAAGTTTCTGGTATAGGGTGAGAGCGTTCCGCGACTCCCCACATTTGATGTAACCATTGATTAGAGAATTACAAGAACACCCACTCCTGGACGCCAATCTGTCAAAAACTTTTTGTGCATTGCAAATGCTTCCAGCTTCCACCAACATGGAGACTACGTAATTCCCAAGTGATGCATGGTTTTCCAGCCCACTTTGGCGCATGTAGGCATGCAAGCAGAGAGCATAGGTGTCTAGGTTTCTCTCTTTTGTACACTTGCGCAGGATGTCTACAAGGTTCTCAATTGAAGGCTGAGGCAGCATGCCTTCTTCAAGAGAAGCAAGGGCATCATCGAAGCTAAGAGTCGATCAACAACCACCACCACTGATGTAGTTCTTCGGCTCTCGCAGCACTCCTCTGGGAGACTCTTCTTGCGTTTCGTAGAGCTGTGGCAGCAGCCGTCCATCCGCAGCGACTCCTTGCTACTCGTATGCTTGAAATCTGGGACCTTCTGGTTTGTGTGTTGTGGATGCAGCGACAACCACAACGCTCGGCCTCAGTCAAAAGAGAAACACCTGCTTTGCTCTTCCGATTGTGGGAGGAATCTGCAAAGTAATCCTTCCATGGGCGCTCGATGCTACCTGCTTGAACATGTGGGTGATCTTCTCAGCTTCATTATGGCATACTTTCCTTACACCTAGTATCTACTCAACTGAGGGCTGCATAGCACCTTTTAGCATGTTGGTGATCAGAGATCCCGGTAATCAAAAGAAGTCCCAAACCCCTTCTTCTTCTTTTTTTTTTAAAAATTAAGAGAAACTGTAAGTATATTAACAGAGCAAGATAGCCAAAAAAAAAAAAAAAGCAGACCCAAAGGTCTACTGAGGGAGTACATCCAAGCTTTGAAGAAGCTTAATTCTAACTTAAGCTAACAAAGTAAGGTTACGAATGTAATTCTGCAAATCTGGTTCTTTAATCAAGAGCTCGACTTTTTTATTAGCCACCACCAAACCATCCTGAGATTTCCTTTCATATTGGATTTCCCTGATTTTCTCTTTGAAGTCCTCTTTAGCCTTGGTCATCTGCAGGGTCTCTTCTGTTGCATTTTTTACGTACTACACTTCACACGCCTTCATGCTCGCTCTATGCGGCATCTTCGTCTACGCATGCAGTTCAGATCTCAGTCCGTGCATTCTTAAACAGAAACAGACGGTTATTCCTATAAATCCAAATAGCCTAGAGATATTCAGCACGAATGACATTCCAGAGAACAGCATAGCATTTAATTTGTTGTCCAAGAAGGATTTCTTGCCATGACAGTTGCCAGTTTTGTACAGGGCATTGGTTCAAAAATTTAATAGCTTCTATACATTATGGGCACAACCTAGAAACAGATGCTCTATTGCTTCTAGTGCATCATGACATCTTGGACATACTTCACTTCCATACCCAAAACGCTAGGCTCTTGAGTTCGTCCATAGGGCTTTATGGGCAACTAGCCAAGCAAGCATGATTTTTTTAGCGGGATGAAGGGTGCCACATGTTTTTGAATTTGAAACCCCAATATTTCCTATCCCAGAGGATGTTCCATCTTCTATTCAGCTTGCAATGTAAAGGTGGTCCTCGGGGGGGAAGAGGCGGGATTGCCAATAGGTTACATTTGAACTTCCACACAAAAGCTTTGTGGGCAAAAGGCCCCCTAAGTTGGATCTAAGCCTTTACATCATCAAGCCACAACTGCATTCTACTCTGAATCAGGAGAGTAGATTCATGTGATACTCTGAAGAGAGATTTTTTGCACCATTTTGATTAAGTTGGGCCCCAACCCCATGTCTTTGAGGGATTGTAGAACAAAATCCCATTCCAATCTATCATAGGCTTTGTCAAAATCAATTTTGAAGAAGATAAAATCTTGTTGTGTTTGTTGGGCATATTCAACTCCCTCCTAGAGAGCTATAATGGCATCCAAAATGAATCTACCTTTAATAAATCCTTTCTATTCATGTCTTATCCATTCTTGCAGATTCTGATAAGCGTCTGGCTAGAGCTTTGGCAAATATTTTATAAGCTGTAGAGAGTATGGTGATAGGTTGCCAATTAGCTATATCTTCTTTAGCCCCTCTCTTGTGGATAAGTTTGATGACCCCTTTATTTATGGAGATTGGGAGAGCTCCAAACCTGATTGATTCCTTCTAGACCTCAAGGAGGGGAGAAGTCAAGAAGTGTTTAAAAGCTTTGAAGAACTCTATGGTGGACAGGCCATCAAGCCCACGACTTTTACCATTTTTCATAGCCATAATGGCTTCTTCAACCTCTCCTCTTGAGAGGTCAAACTCCAAGGTTCCAACCACGCTCTTAGAGATCATTTTTCTCTTGCATTTTGAGATAGTTTGCATGGCTTTAAATTGGTCTTTTGAGGGTGCTTTTTTGATAGCAAAAACCTCAGAGAAGTGATCTTTGATTATTCCTAGGTTTTCAACTATCAATTCTGCACAGTTGCCATTGCTATTTTTGAGCATTGGAATATGGTTGCTGCCGCCTTCCTTTTTAGGATATTGAACATCTCTTTAGAGGGTCTATACAGTTTCCCTGCCCACCATTCCCTAAAGAACAATTTTAGTTGCTGGCACTGGATCTCGTCCTCTTTTTTAAGCTGATCTCTAACTGAAATTAGTTAGTCTTGGAGGAAGAGATGACCTTGGTTTATTCTCTATTCCAGAGACTGAAGCTCCATGAATTTTTGATGTCTCTTATTTGCCCTTATTTTGGTAACTTCCTTTTTAATATCGATAAGCAGTTTTTGGGAATCTCTCACCGCCTAGCTCCAGGCTTGAGAAGGAGAGGCATTGGAGCTGAAGTGTTTTCTCCAGATTGCTCCTAAAACAGTTGGGAGTTAGAACAACTTAGGGTCTGTATGGAACCATCCTGACCTGACTTTTTGGGTACCTTGAGAGAAAGCACAGAGGATCGGATAGTGGTCTGAGAGGGCTATGGTATATTGAACTTTCACTTTGGTGTTCAGGAAGCTATTACATAAGGCTGTTGAAGAGTAGCACCAATCTAGCCGAGCCTTTCTCAATTAGTTAGCTCATAGTAACCAGCAATATATTCACATAACAAAATGGAATCTCCGTTGAAGATCAACAAGATCAACCAACAGATCCATATAAAAGAGCCATGGACTCATCCGTTGAGAACCAGCAAGGTCCGAGGCATCCTACTTGAGATTGCCTTCTTTTCAAAGCAATGTGGTTTCTCATGACTTGTTTTACTACAAGGAGGGGGACTTCCTTCTTTCTAAAGGGAGAGATTCTTCTTCTGCCTGAGAAGGGCCTGGGTCTAGATTGACTTTGAACGCATCCTGGAAGTCCATGTCTTCTACTTCCTTTTCCAAATCATTGTCCGAGAGCTATGTGCTCGGGACTTCTTCATCCTCGTCTTCACTTGATGAGTCCTTTCTGACTTGGGAGGGGTTTGTTAGATCTACTAGAAGAGGAGAGAATCTATTGGGGTTGAATCTTTCAAGGGTATTCTTGGGGGTCTGATTACGATTTACTACCTTTCCCCTTCTACCTACCTGTTGAAAGCCTTGGCTGTCCTCTTTTGGGGTCGTTTGTTAAACGGGTCCTGGAGGTGGTGGTGGGGGAAACTTGATGGGGTAGTTCTTAATGAAGTGGTCCTTTGAGTCATAGTGGAAACAAGTGTTGGGTACATTCTTAAAAACCAGTGGTTGTTCTAAGACAATGTCTGATCCTACATTTATAGTTAGGGAGGATGGGGGTTCCTTGCTTAGATCAATCTCAATCAGGGCTTGAGGGTGCCACCTGGGGTTAAGCGCTTAGTTTTCCCTTACTCCCAAAAGCCTTCCTATTGGCTCTAGCAACAGCTTAATGAGCGGATGTAGATGCAATGTAAGATTGGGAAGTTCTACCCAAACAGGACACTAGGAGGGTTTGGGGCCGCCTATGGGAGAGAAACCGGGTGTCCACGGGAAGGGAGACAGGGGGGAGTTTCTGAGGACCCATAATCCTACACCCAAAGCATGAAGAGCCATCCCTTCTTCTTCCAATTGTCTCGTGAGGAGGCCAACAACTCCTACAATAAACCAACTTGCATATATGGGTCATATATATTTTGTTTAATAGTGTACGGAGGACATGATCATGGAACAAGCCATTTGGCAAGCCCGTTTCCCTCTGACTTTGACTGACAAGTAGGTTGAGGGATTGACAAGTAGGTTGAGGGATTTAGCACATAGTGTGAGACTCGTAATGCTAGTTAGTCATCCAGGGCACATAGTTTATGCGAGATTTCATAGTTGCCACTCTTGTAGGAGTAGACATTATTTTAGGGATTCGTTGGTTTCACAAGTTTCATCTAAACATCGATTGGGAGTGGTACACTTTTTAGATTCTCTAGAACATGTGTAAGGCTCCAGTGAACTAGAAATATGTAACTTTCCACTTAGCAAAAAGTTTGGGATTTTCACCCTTTCTATGTGAAAATATGCACTTGTATGCGGAAGGTACTTGGTGAAGTTGGGTAAAAACAACATATTTGTAATAACCCTCCAACTATAAAGATTTCAGAGACTTAAGGCCATGGTGGGGGAGAGTATTTCTCCAACAAGTTCACTGATTTCTTGAGAAAGAAAGGAATCAAGAAACTGTTTGCATCATGTAGGTACCATCTGTAAAAGAATGGTGTTATAGAAAGGAAAAATAGGCACACTGTAGAAGTGGCACGTGCCTTGGTGTTTAAAAAGAATATGCCAGATTATTTCTGGTTAGAAGCAACAACACAACAGCTATTTACATTATGATGTTTACATTATGAACCGAAGACCCCACTGCAGATGTTTCATGGTATGCTGCTTGAGTAGAATTTTATAAGCATAAAACCAAATGTGTGAAAGTATTTGGGTGTATTACATATGTACATGCTCCCGATAAAGTGAGAGAAAAGTTGGATCCAAAGGCAGAGAAATACATCTTCATTAGTTATGCTTTGCACTAGTAGAAAGATTATAAATGTTATACGAATCATGAAATGAAAGCCAGCAAAGATGTTCTCTTTGATGGGATAAGTAGTTGGTATGCACCATTGAAGGTAATGAAAGATGCAAATATAAGAAGTAATGATGCTACCCCACATAGAGCAGTAATCACAAAAGTTTAGTGGACTTGGAGAGTCCTCTAGCAGTAGATCTAGTGTTAGCCCATGGTTAGGCAAGTTGAGGACAGATGTAGGTACACATGTATCACACAAAGAGAAGGAAAAGGTAGATCAACCTTTTGTGCATGATCCATCATATGTGGATGGGGACTTTAGTGGATCCGAGTAGAGACTTGATGAGGAGCTTGGCATTTTATCAATTGGTTACTCCTGGTGTAAAGAGAACCGAGGCTATTTTGAGGACATCTAGTAGTGATCCAAGTGTATGTAGGTATATGAGGGTTAGATACCCTATTGATAGGTTGAGATATGATCGAATATATAACCCATCATTATCCAAGTGTATGTAGGTATATGAGGGTTAGATACCCTGTTGATAGGTTGAGATATGATCGAATATATAACCCATCATTATGCTTACATGGTTAAAGCAATAGGAATTGGAGCCCACTTGGTTTAAGCAGGCACTTAGAAATAAAAAATGGGAAGATGCCATGAATGAGGAGATGGCAGCATCATCGGATACAAATGCAACAGGGAAGTTAGTGCCTTTTCCTAAGGAAAAGAAGGAAATTGGATGTAAGTGGGTGTATAAGGTCGAGCATAACTCTGATAGATTAGTGTGAGTAGTTATTATAAGGCAAGATAGGTTACTATTGGCTGTAGAGCAGAGGGTGGGTCTTTACATTAAATGGATGTAAAGAATGCTTTCTTACATGTTGCAAGAAGAAGTATGATGTAGCCACCGAGGTATGAGAATGATACACACCCAAATTTATGTGTAGGTTACATAGAGCCTGTATGGCTTAAAGCACCCAAACCATGATTAAACAAGATCGAAGAGTATCCTATTACCATTGATCTCAGATATCCAATGTATATTTTTCACTTTATGTGAAAACACTTTATGTGAAAAAGATAAATGGATGGATCATGCTAAATTAGTAATTTATGTGGATGACTTGATTATCAATGTGGTAATAGTGATGTTGATATACATGATGTCAAGAGGTCTTTAAAGTAGAAGTTTGAGATGAAGGATTTATGTGAGTTGCGGTATTTCTTAGGCATAGAGGTGGTGAAATCACCTCATGACATTTTATTGTTACAGAGGCAGTATGGCTTAGACATGTTGTCCAAGTATGGTATGATAGGCTATAAGCCTATTTCAATGCCATAGAGCAAAACACAAAGATTTTCATAGATACAAGTGATCTTTTGGAGGATCCCACTAATGTACATGCGCATAGTGTGGGTAGCTTGATCTACATGACCATTATTAAGCCAAACTTGAGATATGATGTTGGACTTGTGAGTTAGTTTATGTAGGCCCCCTAAGAAGCCACACTTGGATGTGGCTAGACAGATTCTCAAGTATAAAGTTGAGCTCAAGGGAGAGTGTTGAGATATTGAGATCAACTAGTGTTGCAGACATTGATGACCCACTTGGGTGATAGCATCCGCACTTATGCCATCGGAATACTTGGTGGGATTATGGTTAACAGTGGTAAGACAGGCTATGTGGAAATCATATTTGGAGTACTAGAGTTAGAGCACCAGCCCATATAGTCGGGTTCACACTATTATAAGTTATAGTAGGAGAGTACATTCCCTTATAGTATGTACTCTTATCTCTTTATGTTAATGGTTGTAGAAAAGAGAAGAAGATAGAATAAAATTTAGCCATCCATATATCTCTTGTGTCTTACTCTTATCTCTTATCTCTTGTGTCTTACTCTTATCTCTTTATATTAATGGTTGTAGAAAAGAAAACAAGATAGAAGAAAAATTAGCCATCCATATATCTCTTGTGTCTTACTCTCTCTTATGTGTGTGTGTGTTTGCTTGTTTCAAGGAACTTAAGCTCTCCCTCTCACCCGCATTCTCTTTACCCTTATTGCATACTATTGTTACTGTACCATTTGTACCTATAATACCTATCGTACCTTTGCTATCTCCACACAACGTGCTGATGTACATAATGTACTTGCTAGTGTTTCATACATAGGTGTATCCTAGTTTTGGTACAGTTTTGGAGATCATTACTAATGTCGCCACCCGAACCTCGACAAAACCTTGTGAGAGGTTGGAGATTGAAGACATGCATTCTACACTTTATGGAATTCTATGGTATGTGGCATCTTTTAGAACGTTGTACTTTATAATCTAGATAATCAGGCCTATCCCATGTGTGGGAATAGAAAATTACCCAAAAGCTTGTCATATATAGGTTCTCCTTTTTGGTAATATGACATAAATTCAAAGGAAGGGGTGTGGGGGGTGGGCATTTTAGTCTGGCCATAGTGTGGTGCTAAGTTCTCGAGTTCTGCTTGTGGTCTAAGTGGATGATGTAAGTGCCTTTAATCATGTTGATAGTCATATGTGAACACCCCACCCAACTATAATATCTTAGAGTGTATATGATATTATTATTCAAAAGCATCAAAATTATATTCTAAGCATATATATAACCAAGTGTTTATTAAAAATTACAATTCTTGAGTTTCTAATAAATAAAAGGAAAGAAGAAATTAGCAACATTTAATTTTGTTAAACACATGTGTACTGTTGCATTACAATTTCTCGAACACATTCACAACCATGCTCCATAACTATTTCTAGTTTTGCTAAATTATAACAAAAGCAATTAATTAAAGGCCCTCCACACTTCAGGAGCTAGTGTTGTCTTTAAACATTGATCATTAATGACTTTTATAGCTTCATTTATCATAAAATGAATGTAATTATTAAAAATATCCAATTGATATATGTAGGATTTTTTGTCATTGCTTCTTTTTCCATGCTACTTCCTTACAAAAGGGCCACAAACTTGTAAAAGAGTGATCGGGCTTGTTTATTTGCATTGCTTCTTTTTCCATGTGACATCCTTACAAAAGGCCCACAAACTTGTCAAAGACTGATTGGGTTTGTTAATCCACAACACCATATTCGATAGCATGCCAAATTGCCACTAGTTTTTTAAAACCATTTTAGCTAGCTCTCTTTGCATATGTAAAGCCTATATCATAAAACTGAAATTGGTGACATGACATGCCAAAGTAAGCAAATCATACATAGCCCATGTTTTTCCAAAAAACTCATTCCTTCCAACGGTGACTTTTGAAATTGCATAGCTTCCACCTTAGTAAGTCTCAACAAAAGATTACATTCCTAAATTCTTATTCTTGCTTTTCCATCCATAGTCCTTCTTTTCAAAAATCCTTTTTCTCCTCTTTGAATTTGTTTCTTACCTGCCCCCTAAGTTCTTTCATCGATTAGCATACAGAGAATGCGGGAGAGAGGGAGAGCTTGAGTTCTTTGTAAAGTAAACACACACACACACACACAAGACAGAGCAAGACACAAGAGATAGATGGATGACTGAATTTTCTTCTATCTTCTTCTCTTCTCTACAAACATTAACATAAAGAGATAAGAGTACATACTATAAGGGATAGTACTCTCCTACTATAACTTAAAAGATTAGCTTATAGTGTGAACTCGGCCACATGAGCTAGTGTTATAGCTCTGCCATAACTCTAGTACTCCTCCAAGGTGTCTGTTACACAACCTGTTGTCCACTCACGGGTATAACAACCATAATCTTACCAATCGTGCTGGTGGCATTAGTGCGGAAGCTATCACGCAGATAGATAATCAATGTCCGCATCACTTGTACTTTTATTTCTTTGCCAACCACCTTGGCCTCTTTGGCTTCCCCTGCCTCTAGAGTGGCCTCTTCCACCTGTTTGTACATTTGACTCCTGTTGTTATTGCTGTCCATGATTTCTGTTTCCAAAATAGCCTTTACCTCGGCCTCTAGATCTCCCTCTAC